>NC_136513.1:80517204-80579704 GCF_053919585.1 Euprymna scolopes | reverse complement strand
ATCTAAGCTGCAGCCCCTGTCCCACCGACGAAATGTTGCGTCCCTCTGCTTGTTCTACAAGTATTTTAATGTTGAATGCTCTGACGAACTGCAAGCACTTGTGCCTGCACGACGTAAATACCCTCGATAAACCCGACAAGCAGATAAATCCCACTCCTACACAGTGGAGATCCTTAGACGTAGGAGAGCTTTCTACTCCAGTAGTTTCTTCCCTAGAACCGCTAGATTTTGTAATTCCATTCCGGCTCCCTGCTTCTTCAACTGTACTGACATGCAGAAGTTAAGTGTAACGTGAACCAACATCTTACTGCCCAACTCCCTACATAGTACCCCAGTAGCTTATGTCCCTGATAGTAGCCCCCTACACCAAAGTTGCAATGTGCCTTGTTAGGGGCGAAAATGTAATTTAAAAAAAGGTACCAGACCTCTTTGCACTCAAGTAGAGTAGCTACTCCTTTCTCTACTCGGTCTTTTCATCCTCCTTGACCCTCCTCGCTTTGGTGTGGTATCAGTTTTCGCTGACGCACAGAAAAAAAACGTTCCAGTTTTCGTGATTCTATATGATGCTTTTTTGTGTTTTACTTCTGTAGCATTTTCTGCATGTCCAGTTTCTGTCCGTAGGTCATGTGTATTAGTCTCCGCATTCAAGAGTTTTTCTTAATATTTCAGCAGCAGCAGCAGCAGTTGTTGTTGTTGTTGTTGTTGTTGTTGTTGTTGTTGTTGTTGTTGTTGTTGTTGTTGTTGTTGTTGTTGTTGTTGTTGTTGTTGTTGTTGTTGTTGAAATCTAGATGTTTCGAATGTGAAAAATGCAATAGAGAAAAATGCTGAAGATGGAATATTTCAATAGACGTTTAGAACTTGGGAAGATGGATTATCAATTAAATATTACAGGAATTTTAACTTGATAAAATGGAATTAAGTAAACAATAAAAAAGCAATTGGTTATGTGACAAGATGAGGTGACTGTTATGTCATACTACGTGACAAGCAAACAGATAGTTTTTATATAGTCACATTATTCATCTGCATAGTTGAGTTGGAGAGAAACTTCGACAAGTTAGCAAGGAAGATATCGTCTCCGCGCTCGAAAGCTTTGGAGGAACGCGACCTTATCGTAGACAGATTCAGCAGCTGGACGTCTTTCCCAATGGATGTCTCCGAGATATCTGTGGATTAACCTTAAGGGCAGAAGATCCAATGCTGATCTTCTAATGATGTGTAACATTCATGGAATTGAGAACTTCCTCGTGAGGGCAGTTACGATGGTCATGTTGTATGGATGCAAGATGATAGAATTCCAAAGATTTTCTTGTACAGTCAGCTTGAAGGTGGTCAACGGAATATTAGCCGACCATTGATCAGGTTTAAGGACAATTTGAAAAGTAATCTTGCAGCTGTAAACATTGCGTACACTGATTTTGAGAATACTGCCTCAGACCGTAAGACTTGGAGGAGTGCAATTTACACTGGAATCAAGCATATTTTTGCATCAAACATCGGAAAGCTCCGCGAAACAAAAGAAAGGAATATAGCTTCAAATGATGTCAGTTCACCTTTCGACTACACTCTTGTCAAGTCTGTAGTTTTCGTTCATAAGTCACTATTTCATAAGTCACTATTTCATTAAATATCACTCTAGATAAAAACACAAGATTCATTAAATGAATTTAGTGGTGTTCAAAATCGTAAAAATTCGTAAGGAGGTGAGCGACGGTTTTTATGACTGGTTTCAATAGCAACCACATCGCTTCAGCTGTCGCAAACCGAGAAGTAACAAGTGAAACAAAGAGAATTAAAGCAGACGAGTGCCGTACATTGTTTTACATATGTGTATGCTATGTGTATGGGGGGCAAAAAATAAGACTGAATTTAAATAAAGAACAAGTGAACTTACAGGAAGTTTGGAAAAATCATGGATTACAATAGAAAAATGTGAAACATAATGAAAAGTAATATGGTTAAGATTTAAACATAGAAAACTAAAGGACTAGTTGTTAAAACTGGAAAAGAAAAGAACAAGATAGCCTAGTAAAAAATATAATAAATTTATAACTTAAAATATTGCAGCATTAAGAATTGATTATATAATGTTACAAATTGAATTAAAAATACTAATGCTGCAATATTTTAAGTTATAAATTTCTTACATTTTCTACTAGAATATCGTTCCTTTTTCTTTCCAGTTTTAACAACTAGTCCTTTACTTTTCCATGTTTAAGCTTAACCATATTACTTTTCATGCTGGCATTTTTCTATTGTAATCCATATTTTTTAAGTCTCCCAATAAATTCACTTGTTCTTTGTTAAATTTCAGTCTTATTTTTTTGCCCCCATTAAACATAACATACACATATGTAAAACAATATACAGCACTCGTTTGCTTCAATCACTCCCCAATTATCTCCCTATCATTCTTTCATTCGGTCTGTTTCACTTGTTACTTCTCTTTTCGCGACAGCAGTGAATTAGTAGCAACAATAGTCGCTGAAGCGAGGTGATTGCTATGAAAATCAGTTATAAAAACGTCGCTCACCTCCTTACGTTTTTTTACGATTTTGAACACCAGTAAATTTATCATAACTTTTGTTTTACTGAACGAAAATTGAAAAGAAAATTTCACAATATAGCTGAGTAGGTGATCTATAAACAGTAATAATTGTTTGAAATTTGGTCGAAAAATGAGGGAGCGGTAAAAGCTTTAAATACTAGCGTGGATGAAACGTGTAGCTTAATTGCCATATATATTTTACAACTTACTACGTACGTATTGAGCACTGTTGAGGTAAATACTTAAAGTTTACGCATAAATTTATACCTTCCTATATTAATTTATGTGATTAAATGACGTAGTCATATATATATATATATATATATTAATTGTATATTATATATATTATATATAATTATATATACATATATATATATTAATTGTATATTATATATATATATATTATATATAATTATATATACATATATATATATATATTAATTGTATATTATATATATATATATTATATATAATTATATATACATATATATATATACATATATATATATTGATTTAATAGTGAAAAAACAGACAGAAAATAATACAACTTATAAATTAATATGTACAAAAGGTGCACGGTTACACAAATAAATTTTTATGCTAAAAACGAAATTATGTAGACTTTTATTAAGGCATGATTTTTATATATATATAATTTGTTCAAAAGAAATCTACATTCGATGTGCCTCCTTATTTTAATAATTATCTCGCTCTTATTAATTACGTGCATTAATAGAATCGCTTTAATTGTTTTATTTATAAATCTTATTTAATGCTGGTTAATTTATTTACAATTTTATATTATCTTTAATTGAACTGAATTTATTCTCACTTTTTAATAGCTGACAACAGTTGCGTTTGAAACTGGAAGCTATGAGAGTTACTTCGCGTTTGATATTCAAAAACTAAGTTAGAGTATTCAGTGTATCTTAAATGTTAAGATCGAGAAACGCCGGGTATGTACAGCTAGTATATATATATATATATATACTAGCAGTTCAGACTAGTTTATATATATATAGTACAGCGTGCCAGAAAAAAGAAATCAAATAAAGTTTTCGATCTCGAATGTGAGGGCTGAAATACAAATATTTATTTTTCTGTTTTGTTTTCCTCTTTCCACCGACACTGATGGGTTGTATTAGATTTTTATCAGCCACAGATATCTGTTTCAATACCATGAAACCGCTGATTCGACTTTGGAATATGTATGTATGGTTTTAAAGTAAATATTTGTGTGTATATATATATATATATATATATATATATATATATATTACACGGTGGTCACCACTTATCAAGGCCAGGAAGCCACTCAGGGATAAGGGTTATTGCAAGTACAGTACGACGTTAGTGTGGAGATTTGATGAAGTGTTTACTTAAGGGGGCGGTTCATTAGGAATTTGTTTACGTTGGACTTGAAGACATCCAAGTTGTAGTCCGGTGGGAAGCAGGCGTGCAGTTCTAAGAAAGAAGCTTTGTTCATGGAATCCACGTTTTGATTTAGGCACAGATAAAGAGTGGGGTAAATTTATCACAGTGGATTCAGCTAGACGGGTGTTTTTCGTGAAAGATTGACATGGGGGGACCAGAGATTGGAGTTCAGACGAGCACCTGCCATGGAAGTAACAATAAAACAAGGATAGGTTCGCAACGTCTCTTCTGTGGGAGAGAGGTTGCAGGGAAGAGAAAAGGGTATCCTCCACTAAACCACGAAGTCTATTTTGTACTCTGTCAAGGCAGGATAGGCTGTTTTTTAGCAGCTCCTGCCCAGATATGGCAGCAGTATTCCATCCTTGGACGTACTTGGCTTTTATATAGATAGAGAATTGCATCAGTAGTGAGATATCTTCTGGAGCGGTAGAAGGATCCCACCATCTTTCCAGCGACCTTGGCAACAGACTTAATGTACGTGTTCCATTTCAGATCAGGAGTAAAGGACAAACCTAGAAGCTTGTCAAAACACGGAGCTTCTCCTAGACAAGAGCCATCCATTTCAATTGATGCCAAATGGGGATCAAAGCGTTGATGATGTAAACATAGGAGTTTGGTTTTAGATGCATTAAAGGTAACCGGCCACGTCTTCCCCCACTGAACCACGTGCTCGAGATCAGAGGAGAGAGAATCAGAGAGAACTTTGTCATTTACAGCCTTTGATACCTTGCCGTAGATGTTCGTGTCATCAGCATATATATATATATATATATATATATATATATATACATGCCTGTGTGTGTATTATTAAAACACAGAATTGTTTAAATAAATAGTTAAGAATTAGTTTGACTCATTTAAAGCTGTGTTTGATTATATGGTTAAGTGTTAGTTTTACTCATCAGAAATGCTTTAAAGTTTCACCGTTCACTGATTTTGCAACCAAATTCCAAACACATTTTACAGTTCATAGGTTACTTTTCAGCTATATTTTTAAATAAAAAATTCCAATTTTCGTTCATTAAAACGAAAGTTATATTAAAATTACTGGTGTCCAAAAGTCTTCAGAATAAGCAAGAAACGTGAGAGACACCTTCATAAATCATAGCGGGAATGCCATCTTATTTGAGCTATATAGAGAGGGTCAGCAACGGGATGTTCTTTGCCTTGCTAGGGCTGATAATCTTTCCCTTACGACGTCGTCCGTTAATTCTGTTTCTCTCTTTTTTTGTCCCTTCATTCTGTTTATTTATTTAATTACGCCTTTTATTTGATTTTTTATTTAGTCAATTTAAGAAGTTAGTAATAATTTTTTTATATATGTATGTTGACAATGCGTATGTTAATAATAACTTTTATAATTGTTGACAACACAAAAGAGAAAATATTATTTCAAAGAAAGGCCTGGAAAAATCTTGCATTATCAAGAAAACTACGATTATGAAAAGTAATATGGTTTAGATTTAAACATGGAAAAAGTGGAAAGACTAGTTATTAAAGCTGGAAAAGAAAAAGACAAGATATTCTAGCAAAAATCTAATAAAATCATAACTTAAAATATTGCAGAATTTAGAATTTAAAAAAGATTCAGTTTAACATTATATATAAATTCTTAATGCTGCAATATTTTAAGTTATAAATTTGTTATATTTTTTACTAGAATATCTTGTTTTTTTTCTTTTCCTGTTTTAACTACTAGTCCTTTTACTTTTCTGATTTTGATCTTAACCGTATTACTTTTCATGCTCTCATTTTTCTGTTGTGATATATATATATATATATATATATATATATATATATATATATAGGTGTGTGTGTGTGTGCGCGCGCGCGTATATTTAAATTCGACTTGGTTAATATACACACAGTATATAGATGCAAGATTTCTTAACTGTATTTTTACATCACTTGCTTCACTTTGATATATTTTGTGAAGAGAATCGATTGATTGATTGATTGATTCAACACTAAAGGAATTTTCAGTACAAATTCCGAAAAAATATAGTCTATAATATCGATTTTATTTTGAGGACTGCCAACTTTGCTCGTGTCTTTTTTTATGATAGCTTAAGGGCGGCCGTCGTCACAAAGCCTACAAAATGTCATTGCGTTCGTGTGACCTTTTAGCAGAATCAACTAAAATAAACAGAATGCGTTGATCTGCGAGCAACCGCGTTCGCCTGGCGTTCAACCCAATCTTTTATTTAGATTTTTCAATGTGACTTGTCTTTAACACATTGAAACGTGCATTAAATTCTTGTCGATATCCCGGAATCAAACAACTGTGGAATACCAATATGGCTTCATGGGCCGGAGGATATCTCCCTGTTTAACTCTATGCGATAATTTAGTTATAAAAGGTCATTAAATAAATCAATACTGAAATCAAGTAAAAAATACATCTATTCTTTTCCATAGAGGCTCGGCATAGAGCGTGTGTGTTGCGATCCTCCGAGCACCGAATTATGCCTTTATTTGGAGCAAAACCTATTGTGTACTGTGTACTTCACACATCCGCTATTATAAAATAAAGATATAAAATATTATTTATCTATATAAGATATTTATCTGTATATTTATATACATACAGGCACACATACACGTATAATATATATATACATATATATATATATATATATATATATATTTCTCTAGAAATATATTTTCTTATAATATATATATCAATCCTTATTTAAGAAGCTCAATGTAATTACAGGGCAATATAGAAAATACATGACAAAAAGTTATATTCCAAAATTCATGATGTTGACCATCTTATAATTCATTCCTTTAATTTAGTTGACATATACAATGCTTGACAGTATCTGCTTCGTAGCGCAAAATCAATAACTAAATTCTTATATCAATCAGTGAATCTATTATGCCCTTAACTCATCAGAAGAAATAGCAGCAAACAAACCATCAAAAGAACTGAAGTGTGATTTGACATGATTAAAATCCGAAAAGTGGAAGATAAGCTGCAAATACCTTTTTTCATTTTTCCATTATGCCATATTGAATTTTGCGCTACGAAACAGATACTGTTAAGAATTGTATATGTCAACTGAATTAAAGGAATAAATTATAAAATGGTCAACATCATGAATTTTGGAGTATAACTTTTTGTCATTTATTATATATATATATATATATATATATATATATATATATATATATATCTTTTATATCTATCTATATAAATAAAATGCACTCATTTTTCCCCTCCGAGTTTGACCTTAATAGGATTGAAAATCTAGAGATTCTATGCAGATGTACTGTACACAAACTGCATCGCGCCATCTGCGGTGTGTTATAGGCATATTACCTATCCACTACCTCGTTGATCGGAGCTTCCTATATTTTATCTGGTGAGAGTTCACTACCAAAACCGGTTACGATCAATGGAAATAGTAAATTCTTCTCTCTCTCTAATAAATTCATGCTTCCACCGCCACCCATTTACACCGGCCGTGTCCGTTCACAGGAGACAATTACGGACGAACACCGGGTTAGGTTTCTATAAAAACTGGACTGCAATTTAGGTGAAACGCACCACGCTTACTTTTAAGTTGGTTCAAAATAAAAACAAAAATAAAACAAAAAACTTTTCATTTTCTTTCCTTAAAATAAAAATTATATTTTACTTCAATTCCGTTTTATTTTGCGTTCTGCTCCATTTCTTTTGATTTTTTTATTGTATTTTATTCGGGTTTTGTATGTTTCTTTTCTCTGTTTTTCGTTTTGCCGATCTTTCCATTTTACAAATTCATTTCTTCTCTCTTTCCGTTTCTTCTCTTTTTCGCCAAGTTTACCATCGTTTCTTTTTATTTTTATTTTTTTATTTTACTTTCCTCTGTTTCTGTTTCTGTTTCCACGATCTTTCATTTTCTTTTGTTATTTCTTCTCTCTTTCAGTTTTTCCTCTTCCTTCGTTAAGTTTAACATCGGTTCTTTCTTTGTAAAACAGCCGGATGTTTTTTTACACTAAACGAATCTTTCCTTTTTTCCGTTATTTTGCTCTTTGTTCGCTGTCTTTCCAATCTCTTTTCTTTTTTCATAAATAAACATACCATAAATCATTTCCGCTACATTTCGCTTTGTTCGATGCCTTTCTCTCTATTTTCATCGTTTATTTCTTTTCTTTCCCCATTTTTCCTCATTCTTCTTCCTTTTTCTTCTTCTTTTTTAGGGGTTGGAAACGTCCGTTTCACGTTCGTATATAACAACATATTTCTTTGGTAGATTTCCGGGTGATAAAACCGCGATGATGGAGATTCTTTCATTACACCAAATCGAGCCACAGCAAAGCGTGCCAGGGTACAGCTAGTATATATATATATATATATATATATATATATATATATATATATATATATATATATATATATATATATATATAGTCTTGGAAGTTTTTAACCTTTAAAACTATACAAAAAAATATTTTTTATCATTCGTTAGAAAACCATCTAGTCAGTAAATCATTTAATCACCTGCAATCACTGCATCAACTCGCTCTCGAATTTACTATAATACCAATAATTTATTTTTCAAGGGATCATCAGTTGTTTACCATGAAACACTGTTTCGGGGATTTAAAAACAAACAGTATATTACATCATGGCTCCCCAGCAGTGTTGATCAAACACCACCACCCTTAATCTTAGGAAGAAGACATGTTTCAAACATTTGATCCAGTTTTCTATTCTTAATTGCAATTATTGACCTTTTCATACTATAAAAATGATTTTCTTACCTGTGCGATTCATGAATTTCCACATTTAAAATGGATACATTTTTTAAATTTTTTAATTCATCGGTCTTGTATTTATAAGATTAGGATGAATCCATTTAACTACTTATCACCCCCACTATGATTAGTATTTAGTATATTTACATTCTTATTTAAAATTAGATATATAAAAGTTAAAAATATTTTTACATATATACATTTTTTTTTAATTATAAATTTATTATATGTAATTATAAATACATTTTATACATTGCTAATATAGTTTTGGATTTCCTTTATTAATATAGTCTGGTTTATCTTAAACGATTCAAAAGCATCAGGATAACGAACAAATGCTTTATCTTTTTAACTGTTTTAATATTTATATATATATATATATATATATATATATATATATATATAAATGGGGTCCTTCGGTCTTTGAAAGACTATGAATACCCACGAAGGGGTGCCTGCGCGTGAAATTTTTGTTGCGGGGGTGGGGGTGCGCAATCTCCAACCACACACCTCCTGAATCGACACTGTTAAATACCAGTGGCAAGTGAAGTGTTTGTACAGGACGACTGTAAACAAACACGGAGCGAAGATACAGCGCCTTGAATTCCCAAATGATCACCCATCTGGTAGTAACCAGGCCCCACGTATCTTAACTAAGTTGATCTGACGAGAACCGGTGTGTATATATTTTGCTAGTTGACCAATCAGATTCTTACAGCCACCAATGGCCAAGCCTTTATCAAACAAAGATTTTGTTAGCTCGTAGTTCACCTCTCCCCTTGTTTTCTTTTGGAGAGGAGTGAGCCATCCTTTTTTTTGTGCATTAAAAAGTGACCCTCTTTTAACCTGGGTATGCTTATTGCTTATAGTTTTGTTTATATTTTAGGTCTTATCTTAATTTAGTATTTTATTTGTTGTTAATTTCATAATAATAATACTAATTTTAATACTAATACTAATAATAATAATAATAATAATAATAATAATAATAATCATGATAATGATTATTATTATTATTATTATTATTATTATTATTATTATTATTATTATGATCACCATCAAAAACTGGCAGATTGTAGACTTCTCAATACCCTGGGAAAGGAATGTGAGAGAGAAGGAGAATGAGAAGTGGAGCAATTATGCTTCATTGGCCTAGGAGATAAGACGTATACACGGGGTTAAAACAAAAATAATCCCGGTCGTAGTTGGTACGCTAGGAATAATATCAAGTTGTCTTGAAGGACAATTGAAAAAAACTAAGCATCCCCGATGTTTTAGGCAGCCTTCAGGCCTCTGCTATTGTAGGTACCACCGATATCCTAAGGAACCCCTTGATATTTGAAGCTCCTGGTTTGGAGCCGACATTGAGGGAAATCCTCTGGAAATGAATCCCATCTCTTTTCAGAGAGACGTTGATTAACGAAATCAGAATTATTATTATTATTATTATTATTATTATTATTATTAATGCTATTATTATTATTATTATTATTATTAATATTATTATTAATGTTATTATTAATATTATTACTATTATATTAATACATGTAATATTGTATGTGTTGTTGTCCTAAAATAAAGTGACATTTATAGAATGTTATTTTGTTTATTTTGAAACATTATTGACACACCGAAACGGCGTGTTCTCATCTACCATGATGATTGTCGGCTAAATTTGCAAAATCGGTATTGCTTGTTTTTCGAACCGAATAAAACCTTTAAAATACGTTAAAACATTAAGAAATTATCCAGGTAGGTAGAAGAGTAACATGCAATGTCATATATTTGAAATTTTTTACCCTTTTATTAGTGTCGTCTCTATTAAATGACCTTTTTTTCCAAATAAAGATTTGGTTTGTTTTATCGAATTACTGTAACACCCTCGTGTAATGTCCTCATATATTTTTATCGAATTACTGTAACACCTTTGTGTAATGTCCTCATATATTTTTAATCGAATTACTGTAACACCTTCGTGTAATATCCTCATATATTTTTATCGAATTACTGTAACACTTTTGTGTAATGTCCTCATATATATTTTATCGAATTACTGTAAAACCTTTGTGTAATGTCCTCATATATTTTTTATCGAATTACTGTAACACCTCCGTGTAATATCCTCATATATTTTTTATCGAATTGCTGTAACACCTACGTGTAATTTCCTCATATATTTTTTATCGAATTACTGTAAAACCTTTGTGTAATGTCCTCATATATTTTTTATCGAATTACTGTAACACCTTCGTGTAATGTCCTCATATATATTTTATCGAATTACTGTAATACCTTCGTGTAATGTCCTCATATATTTTTTATCGAATTACTGTAAAACCTTTGTGTAATATCCTCATATATTTTTTATCGAATTACTATAACACCTTCGTGTAATGTCCTCATATATTTTTTCATCGAATTATTGTAACACCTTCGTGTAATGTCGTCATATATTTGTTATCGAATTACTGTAACACCTTCGTGTAATGTCCTCATATATTTTTTATCGAATTACTGTAAAACCATTGTGTAATGTCCTCATATATTTTTATCGAATTACTGTAACACCTTTGTGTAATGTCCTCGTATATATTTTATCGAATTACTGTAACACCTTCGTGTAATGTCCTCATATATTTTTATCGAATTACTGTAAAACCTTTGTGTAATGTCCTCTTATTTTTATCGAATTACTGTAACACCTTCGTGTAATGTCCTCATATATATTTTATCGAATTACTGTAACACCTTCGTGTAATGTCCTCATATATTTTTTATCGAATTACTGTAACACCTTTGCGTAATGTCGTCATATATTTGTTATCGAATTACTGTAACACCATTGTGTAATGTCCTCATATATTTTTTATCGAATTACTGTAAAACCTTTGTGTAATGTCCTCATATATTTTTTATCGAATTACTGTAACACCTTCGTGTAATGTCCTCATATATATTTTATCGAATTACTGTAATACCTTCGTGTAATGTCCTCATATATTTTTTATCGAATTACTGTAAAACCTTTGTGTAATATCCTCATATATTTTTTATCGAATTACTATAACACCTTCGTGTAATGTCCTCATATATTTTTTCATCGAATTATTGTAACACCTTCGTGTAATGTCGTCATATATTTGTTATCGAATTACTGTAACACCTTCGTGTAATGTCCTCATATATTTTTTATCGAATTACTGTAACACCTTTGTGTAATGTCCTCGTATATATTTTATCGAATTACTGTAACACCTTCGTGTAATGTCCTCATATATATTTTATCGAATTACTGTAAAACCTTTGTGTAATGTCCTCTTATTTTTATCGAATTACTGTAACACCTTCGTGTAATGTCCTCATATATATTTTATCGAATTACTGTAACACCTTCGTGTAATGTCCTCATATATTTTTTATCGAATTACTTTAACACCTTTGCGTAATGTCGTCATATATTTGTTATCGAATTACTGTAACACCATTGTGTAATGTCCTCATATATTTTTTGTCGAATTACTGTAAAACCATTGTGTAATGTCCTCATATATTTTCGCAAACATAAAAAATGCACTTATTTTTTTTGTGATTGATCGAAAATAGGGAAGTTGCATTAGTTCGTCATTGACAAAATCGAATTTGAAAATAATTGATGATTGATATGCAAAATAAGATGATGGCTATGAATAGTTGACAAAGCCATCTTCCCACTTTAAGAAGGAGTTTCAAAATGATGTATTGCCAATTATAATACCATTCTTATTATGTAAAAAAAAGGGGAAGGAGTGGATAGTTTTACTTTTATTAAAATGATTTGATCGGTTATGATACTGTACATGTATTTATCTATAAAAGTAAAATTGTATGGGTGTGTGTGTGTGTACATTTTCCTTACACACTACTCAATCAATTCTCAGTCTACAGGTTCGAGATTTTACATACGTGGTATTGAGATTTATATTTGGGAAAATCTTTTTAATCGGTTTTCGGCCAGAAATTTGGCTGTTAAGGAGTCCAAATTCAACGATTTGACCTTTTAACACTCTACCAAGCTCCTCCGCTAGTGTTTGGTCTAAACACTTGTAATTTTAGATGTAGGTTCCCTGGACATCGATCAAACTTTTAAACTTTATTTGAGCCCAAAACAATAAATGTCAAAATTGGGATAAATGTTTTTTTTTAGAAATTGACCTCTCAGCCAATTTTTGCTCTAAATATTTGAAATTTTACATAAAGGGTATTCAGACATGCAACAAGCTTTTTAATCAGTTTTTGGGCGGATATTTGGCTGCCAAGAGATAAAAATTGAAACAAAACTCCTCCGCCAATTTTGCGTCCAATTTTGCGTTGAGATTTTAGATGTAGGTTACCTGGACATCAGTCCAGCTTTATATATATATATATATATATATATATGTGTGTGTGTGTGTGTGTGTGTGTGTGTGTGTGTGTGTGTGTGTGTGTGTGTGTGTACATGCACATAATGTTATGAACAGTACATAGAGCCCGAGCAAAGCTGGGATGTACTGCTAGTATGGAATATATATATATATATATATATATATATATAAAAGATTGATTTGTTTTACTGTAAAAAAAAAGGTGCAAATACTACTACTACTATCAATAATAATAATAATAATGATAATAATAATAATAATAATAATAATAATAATAATAATAATAATAATAATAATAATAATAATAATAATAGGGAACTCTCAAGATGATTCCCTATCACGACTACTGATTATTATAACCATTATGCTCCTGAACAACATTCTAAGAAAATACCAAGCCGAATACAACTTCACTAACACAGAAGAAAAAATGAATCACCTAATGTACATGGATGAGCTGAAACTTTTGCAAAACAAATACAGAACTAAAAATACTAATAAACACGACCAGAATCTTTAGTCAGGATATCCGAGTTGGATTCGGTATGGAAAAGTGCGCACTGCTGACCATGATGAGCGGAAAACTGGAAGCGGCAGAATATATAGTACTGCCGACTGTATCAACAAACAAAAATGATTCAAACAGAAATGAGGGCACTAGGTGAACATAATAACTACAGATACTTGGAAGTGCTGAAAGCAGACGCCATCAACGTAACGGAAATGAAAGGGAAAATAGGAAAGGAATACCTCAGAAGAACAAGAAACCTCCTCAAAACCAAAATAAATAGTCGAAACCTAATTAAAGGAATAAACACGTGGGCAGTGTCATTAATAAGATACCCTGGACCGTTTATATACTGATCCAAAGAGGAACTAAGGAATCTCGACCAGAAGACCAGGAAACTCATGAATATTCACAATGCACTGCACCTGAAGGATGATACTGACCGACTATATGTGAAAAGGAAAGAAGAAAGAGGGCTAGTCTGTATAAAATACTGTGTAAATAACACAAAAAAGGGTTAGAAAAATACATAATGCAGAACACCGAAAGCATAATTACTGCATCAAGAGACAAAGAAGAAACAAACAAGATAAAAAAAAGAGACGAGGAATAAGACAATGAAACAAAAATGGGAAGAGAAACAACTACATAAACGATTCATAAGGATTACAAGAGAAGAGGCTAATGAAAATACTTGAAAATGGCTACAAAAAATAAAACAATAATAGGGAAACTGAATCACTAATAACAACTGCATAAGATAACGCAATTAGAACCAATGACATCAAAGCAAGGATCGACAAAATACAAAAAACAGCAAATGCAGATTCTGCGAACAAAGAGACTAAACAATAAACCACAAAATAAATGAATGCATCAAACTAGCCCAAAAGGAATATAAAAGTACATACAATCAAGTGGGAAAGGCAGTACGTTGGCAGACCACAGAGTTGAGATCAAGGAGATTGAAATGCGGAGCAAATACACGAAACTAGCCAGAGAGCTCAAAAGGGTTCTAGAGAATGAAGAAAGTAAAGATAATGCCACTAATATTAAGAGTACTAGGAGCAATACGGAAAATCTTGGAAATAAGAATGAGAGATATTGGAATCATATATATATATATATATATATATATATATATATATATATATATATATATATATATGTGTGTGTGTGTGTGTGTGTGTGTGTGTGTGTTTGTGTGTGTGTGTGTGTGTGTGTGTGTGTGTGTGTGTGTGTGTGTGTATCAGGGAGACCTAATGTTTTTGGTGATAGAATGATCATCAACGAATGTTTCACAATTCTGTGCGACTATCGACTATCGATACTTCTCGAAGACATTCCGATACAACCCTATCTAAGAACACTGCCACATACATGAACTATATCCATGTGAAATTTCATAAAAAAATCAGCACAGCCGTTTCGGAGTCCATAACGCAAGCAAAGTTCTTTTTATATAATAGTAGAGATATATATATTTCCTCACAAAAATTGTAAGGATTAAATAACTGCGAATGTATTCATTTTTATGTTTAATATATGTGAGGAAGCAAATAGCAAGCAAGAAAACTGTCTTCAATCTGTTTCCAGTATGAGACATTTTCTTTCATTTTTTTTTCTTTTTCTCTTATTTCGCTGCCGATTTATACGTTTTTGTTTATTTATTTATTTGTTTTGAAACCCTTGAGTTTTAGACGTTTTCATGATTTCTCATGTTTTTTTTTTTTTTACTTCACCGATTTCTACGTAATTTTTATGAAACTGGATAATCCCGTAAACTGTTAGGATATTCTTAAGACTTTTTTATGCAATTCGTATAAGTATATGCAAATTACCCACTATTAGTTGAGGAGAGGCTATATATAAACACTAAGTAAAGGAACCTTGAACGAGGTGCTCAAAAAAGAATTTACCAAAAGGACGAGCCGAGCTCAAAAAAATATATATTGGAAGAACGAGAAGAGCTAAAAAAAGATTTTACCGAAAGAACAAAAGGCGCTCGAAAAGAATTTACCGAAAGAAATGGAAACTTTTCTCCTTACCTCTGTTACGTAATTTTCTTCAACAAAAAAGAACATTCTCCAGAACAACCGTTTTGGAAACTACCAAACTTCAAACTGACATAAGTATTACCTTTTATTGTATTTGTAATTATAATTGAATATAATTTGTTTCTGAATGCAATAACTTGTTGGTTCTTAATTACCTTCGTCCAAAAGAACTGAAGTTTTTTCTGCTACAAAAGATTGTTCAAAAGAAGTGTTAGAAATAACTAACTCAAGAAAATTTCTAAAAGAACATTGAAATAGCATATTTGTTTTAAGTCACCTTTGACGGTGGGTGTACGGGCATCAATTATGATTATTAAATTAATTAATTCGGTGCAGGATTTTTCTAGAAAATGATTTATTATCATGATTTCCGGTAAGCGGCAAGGCAAAAAAAGGAAATAACCATAGAGGCTACTTATTTTAAGCATATATCTAATTATGTTAATTTTTATCAGAGTACATTAAAATTACGTATTCTCTCATCGAAGCTTCCGTCAAGTGTTTAACAAATTGGCAACCGCTACTCTCTCAATGGTATATCTGAAGTCATTTCCTTCTAATTCTTATCACTTCCTGTTCCCAGAAACATCGGTTTATTTCAAGACGGGGTCTATCTCGTAACCTTTTTGCAATCTTTCACTGGAGCACATCCTCTTTGCAATTGAATATTAATTTTATCTGCGCCAATGTATTAAGTTACTGGCAGACATACCCACTAATATTTAACAGTACCATGAGATGAAATTCATCTCCAAGGAAGACAATAGACTCTGGAAATAGGAGGTGCTTCGTTGGTCCTTTATAGAGTTGAGACTGTATCAATCATGCCTGACGTCATTTCCGGCTAAGTTTTATCACTTCATATACTCATAAACACGAGCTTATTTCTAGGCAGGGTAACTTCTTTTTGACTTTTTTCTCTATAAAATCCTGTCTGGGGGATTCAGCGGGATCGGTATCGGATTTTGGACTTTTAGGAATATTAGGATCGGTATCAGAATCTGAAATTTTTTTGCCTATTTTAGGATGCATAAAAACGATTGTTTTTTTGTGTGTGTTTTTGTTTTGTTTGTTTTCGTTCAAAACTTAATTTTCCATTGCTGCTATTAATGATGGCATGATCAATATTTATTGATATTAAATGATCTATGAACTTAAAATAAATATCTCAACATAAACGTATTTTTTACGTTTACGAAAATATATGCACGTTTTTTATGGGTTTAATATTTAAAGGTTTAAGAATCGGAATCGGGAATTTAGAACAGAATTGGTAACTGCATCGGAACTCAACAAACTTTGCACTATCTTATAGTTAATTTACAAAAACACAAAGAAACTCTTCTGGGTAGGCAGAAGAGTAACTTAGCTTACTTTTAATAACAATTATTTTGTTTTTACTTTTTAACACTTATTTTTTTTATTAGCAATTCCGAATGATCGCCGACAATTTTGGTCCGTTTATATACCAATTATGTTTATTTGAATTATATATGGACTTTCTCTCATCAAAAAATATAACTTGTAAGCCATTTATTCTTGTTAATTCAATAATAATTGCTTTGCGCAGATGCAGAGACTTTTTCATACCACTCGAAGAGACGTCCTCAACAATCAATCCAGAAGAGGGCGAATCATTGTAGAATGTTCTTGTGCAACTCTGAACTGAGGTACAGTTCAGTGCAGTTCTGGAGTGTCATCCATCCTGGACTTTATTTCCTCGCGTTTTGATAAGTTTCGTGTATTGCTAATCACGTGATGCACTCCTACCGAAGGAAAGACAACGGGGCTGTTCGGGCAATTTTTGCAGGCCAGAATATTTTTATCTAGTGCGCTTGCCTTTCAAATCCCACCTGCTGATCCTGCGTCACATCTTCCCGCGTTGAGATGGAGATAAATAACATAGTACTTCGCCTGTTAGCTAGGAGCAATGTGTAGTATCTCTTCTAATGATACGTTTAATCCTTTTTTTTTCTTGTCATTGGTCTGTAATGTAAAAGGCATTTCATTATCATGGAAGATATTCGGTTCGTAAAATGTAGGTGTTTGATTGGTTCTTTGTAAGTTCATTGTAGGCTTTTACCTCCTGTTTGGCTTCGGGAGAAGAGCTATTTTTTGCCCACTCTCTGCATAAAAGATGTCCACGTTAAAATATAGTAATCAATTCATAACTCGACACACCAATTGTGGTTTCATCATCATGCAGGACTTTCTTATGTTTCGACAAGTGCTGTTTGTGGAAGTTTGGCATTGAAGCTCCGTATTTATAGAGTATAGCAAAATAGATTTTACTCTACTATAGAAATACTTTCTGGATTTACCAGGATTGTACTAAGACTTGATGCTCCACAATTTTTTGTACATAGTTACCATATTCTTCGCATTGGAACCTTAAAGTAAAATACTTCACTAAAACTTGTATCATTTTATTTTTTTTAACTTATTTTGAATACCTTTTTGAAACATTTTTCTTATCCTATTTTCTTCAATTTCAGATCGTTTTATTTTATTTTTTATCTATATTTATATTCATTAACTGCTTCTATCTCATCCCCCCATGCTCCACTTTCTCTTCTATTTTCCTTATTTTTTTCTTTCTTTCATTATTGAATCTTCTTTAATGATTCCAATTATTTCATTGTGGCCTATAATGTTTTAAATATTACCTACATCTCTAATTTTTTTAATATACCTACATTTCTAATTTTTTAAATATTACCTACATTTCTAATTTTTTAAATATTACCTACATCTCTAATTTTTTAAATATTACCTACATTTCTAATTTTTTAAATATTACCTACATCTCTAATTTTTTAAATATTACCTACATTTCTAATTTTTTAAATTTTACCTACATCTATATTTTTTTTAATATTACCTACATTTCTAATTTTTTAAATATTACCTACATTTCTAATTTTTTAAATATTACCTACATTTCTAAATTTTTAAATATTACCTACATTTCTAATTTTTTAAATATTACCTACATTTCTAAATTTTTAAATATTACCTACATTTCTAATTTTTTAAATATTACGTACATCTCTAATTTTTTAAATATTACCTACATCTATAATAGGCTAGCTATTTACCCTTATATGTGGTACCTTCTTTTAATTACTATTTACCATATTATGCTATTCCTTCGTTCTCATTTAATTTCTAAATGCCAGTTTTTTGTCTGTATTTTGTATAATTTTGGCACCTCTCTTCTGATAAGAAAGATTTATCTTCGAAATGCGACGACCTTATTTATTTTTTTTATTACATTTTCACCCCAAACAAGGAAAATTGCCACTTTGGTGTAGGGGGCTACTATCAGGGGCAACAACTACTAGGGTACTATGTAGGGATTTGGCCAGCAAGATGTCGGTTCACGTTACACTTGAACTTCTGCACGTCAGTACTTTTGGGGAAGCAGAGACCTGGAATGGAATTCCAGAGTCTAGCGGTTCTGGGGAAGAAACTATTGGAGTAAGAAAATCTTTTACATCTAGGGAGCTCTACAGTGTGGGGGTGGGATTTAGTAGCCTGTCGGGTTTGTCGAGGGTGCTCACGTCGTGGGGGCACAAGTGATTGCAGTTCGTCAGAGCATTCACCACTAAAATACTTGTAGAAAAGGCAGAGGGATGCAACGTTTCGTCGATGGGACAGAGGCTGAAGCTTAGATGCCAGTTCAGGGCCTATCAGGTTTGCGACTCTCTTTTGAACCTTGTCAAGGAGCGAGAGACTAGTAGCAGATGCACCAGCCCAGATGTGACAGCAATACTCCATACATGGGCGAATGGTGGCCTTATAGAGGTACAGGATACTTTCGGGTGTTAGTAGTTGTCTAGCACGGTAGAGAGATCCCACCTTTCTTCCAGCGGCCCTGGCAATGCCTTCAATGTAATTGTTCCAGCTCATGTTTCCTGTGAACGTTAGGCTAAGGAGTTTGAAAGATGTACTCTCAGATAAAGAGTTTTGGCCATTGCTATAGGTGGTAGAGAGGGTTTCTTGTAATTATTGAATGAAACTAGTTTAGGCTTGGCAGCATTGAACGCGACCAACCACTTTTGTCCCCCTTCCACCACAGATTGGAGGTCTTCCTCTAGCGTTTCTGCCATTTCTTTAGAAATGTGTTCATTCGTCTTCCTGTCGTGCCTGCCATAGACTGTAGTGTCATCAGCATATATACCCATCTCAGAGGCAATTTTGTCGGGGAGGTAATTTATGAATATCGGGAACAATAGAGGTCAAAGGATAGAGCCCTGGGGCACTCCCGCATTTATATCATATTGTTTAGATGTACGCCCGTCGAGGACAATTTGGATTTTTCTCTTATTTAAGAAGGATTTAATTATGTTAAGTATTCTACCAGTGATACCGTATGATCTAATTTTCCTGAGGAGACCCTCATGCCATACCCTGTCAAAAGCCTTAGATATATCTTGAGCTACCGCTCTGCCCTCTCCCGCTTTGTCCAGTGAATTGTATATACGTTCAGAGATTACAGTTTGGATGTCTGCTGTGGAACGGGCTTGTTTAAATCCATATTGTTTGTCAGTCAGAAGTTTATCATCTGTAAGATGATGGACTAGAGCATGGTTAATTAAGGTCTCCAATATTTTGGCAAAAACTGGGAGGAGGCTAATGGGGCGATAATTTGATGGGTCATTCCTTTCGCCAGAATTCTTGAATTATTGTTTTGATGATATAATAAAATTATATATTACTTTTATTCATCATCTTTCATTGTGTACGTGTGTGTGTGTGTGTGTGTGTGTGTGTGTGTGTGTGTGTGTGTGTGTGTCCCCTGACTGACCACTGCTAAATCACCCATGACGACGTCCGGATAAGATATGATAAGGTAATAATTATAAACCTCTTTTAGTATTCTTCTTCCTGGTAACCAGATGATCATAGGCGAATAAACCTCTTCTGGTCTTTAACTCTTCTTTTTTTGCTCCATATTTTCAGAGTATGAGAAACCTTGTTTGCAAACGGCGTTTCCTGAAGAAGTCAGTATTATAGAAAAAATACTTTCCAGAACAAATTATCTTAGGAATTTTCATGTCGTAATTGATTGCGAATTCTGACCAATTAGACACCCCTAAGAGATTAGGTGTTTGTGTGCGTGTTTATATATATATATATATATATATATATATATATATATATATATATATATATATAAACACGCACACAAACACCTTATCTTTTTTTTTTTCACAGCGATCACCACTTATCAAGGCCCGGAAACCACTCAGGGATAAGGGTTATTGCAAGTACATTACGTTAGTGTGGAGATTTGATGAAGTGTTTTCTTAAGGGAGCGGTTCATTAGGAATTTGTTAACATTAGACTTGAAGACATCCAAGTTGTAGTCCGGAGGGAAGCAGGCAGACGGAACAGAGTTCCACAAGCGTGCAGTTCTAAGAAAGAAGCTTTGTTCATGGAATCCGCGTTTTGATTTAGGCACAGATATAGAGTGGGGGAAATTTTTCACAGTGGATTCAGCTAGACGGGTGTTTTTCGTGAAAGATTGGCGAGGGGGGACCAGGGATTGGAGTTCAGACGAGCACCTGCCATGAAAATAACGATAAAACAAGGATAGGCTCGCAACGTCTCTTCTGTGGGAGAGGGGTTGCAGGGTAGAGAAAAGGGCATCCCCCACTAAACCACGAAGTCTATTTTGTACTCTGTCAAGGCATGATAGGCTGTTTTTGGCAGCTCCTGCCCAGATATGGCAACAGTATTCCATCTCTTATTTATATATATATATATATATATATATATATGTGTGTGTGTGTGTGTGTGTATTTTTCTTCACTGTTATTGGAATTCGAACGCCGGACCTTATGTGTTTTAATCCAG
This sequence comes from Euprymna scolopes, assembly GCF_053919585.1. Lineage (NCBI taxonomy): Eukaryota > Metazoa > Mollusca > Cephalopoda > Sepiida > Sepiolidae > Euprymna > Euprymna scolopes. The sequence continues at coordinate 80,558,149 of NC_136513.1, read as the reverse complement.
CGCTCTAGCCCATTACGCTATGATGCCATAGACAATTTACTGTTTAGTTTTTATATCGTTTATCTGTTTACGGAGTTTTTGTTGATTTTTTTTTTAAACGATATTAAGGTTAACGTCTCCGCCTCGGGGATCCGGTGTTTTTCTTAGAAAGTTGCCCATTTTTTATTTGGACGTATTTTTTATTTATTTATGTATTAGTTTTAAAAACAGCAATCTACGGACATGCGTTTTTCCAAAATTCGTCGTTTTGAAAATTCTAATTTGTACAATATGTATATATATATATATATATATATATATATATATATATATATATATATATATATGTATATATATATATATATATATATAATTTGTACAATATATATATATATATATATATATATATATATATTGTACAAATTAAAATTTTCAAAATGAAGAATTTCGGAAACTTGAAGTTAATATTTAATTATTAATACTAATATTTATCGTAAAAACTGAGATGAAAACGCTCAATATTCGAGATAGATATATGAAGGAAGTAAAAATTCCGCGAATTATATTTTTTATCTGAAATAAGTGATACATTTAAAAAGATTATTTCCTTATTCTTATCCTATGGAGTTTCAAACAATGGCCCTTATCTCCAAAGTGAAAACAGTTAGCAAAATATTTATATAGACTAGCTATAATTTTCCTGGTCAGCACATAGTTGGAAAACATCAAAAACAAGTAATGAACTAAAAATAATATAGAATCTATCTGATTCTATATTATTTTTAGTTTTTAGATTAACGAAATATTCTACTTAAAGTTCACGTTTGAAGATGAAAATCACAAACAGAACTGTAAAATAATCCCAAAAGGGTGCAATTGGTTGGAACATGAAGAGTTGTAGCAGACGCAAATAGACCTCTTTCTTCTTGCACATATTCCTCCCTGATTGAGTGATGTGGCCATACACTGGCCAATCAGAGAAGTAGCGCATGAATATTTTTAACCCCCAAGGACCTGACAGCTTCCGGTCCTGAGAAAAAAAGACTCTCTCTTACTCCGCCAGCTTTCGAAGGGACTAGACCTTTCGCTTCTCTGCTCCTACTAGGTATCAGACGACAGCCACCGGCTGTAACTACCTAGTAAGCAGTGAAGTCCCGAACCTTCCTTCCTTCTTTTCCTCCTTCGAATTTAATGCCTTTCTAAATAAGCCTTTTCCTTGTTAAGCTTAAGAAGTGGTTTGTTGTTTGTTCGGAAAATTGTGTTAAAATATTTTATTAGGGAGTGCCTTAAAAGCACCAAATATTAATCCCTAAAGGGTAAAGGTAGATTTTTTTTTTTTTTACATAAACGTCACCACTTATCAAGGCCGATAGGCCACTCAAGGATAAGGGTTAAAGAGTGTAGAGTAGTCAAAAGGACAATATAGTAATCGATAGTAATGGAAGTCCGGTAAATTTGTTAACTTAAGTGGAACGGCTCATCAGAAATTTGTTCACGTTGGACTTGAAGACAACCATATTATAGAAAGCTGGTAAGCAGGAAAACGGAAGACAATTCCACAGGCGTGCAGTTCTAAGAAAGAAGCTTTGATCATGGAATCTATGTTTAGGTTTAGGTACAGATAAAGAGTGGGGAAAATTATTGATAATGTTTTCAGCTAGTCTAGTGTTTCTTGTGAAAGTTTGGCGAGGGGGGACCATAGATTGAAGCTCAGTTGAACACTTTCCATGAAAATAACGATAAAGCAGAGACAAACTCGCAACATCTCTTCTGTGAGACAGAGGTTGCAGCGATACATTGGTGTTATCGGTTAAATAAGTAAATCCATTGGTGGAATGTCCATCTGTAACGCCGAGAAATCCAGATCATATAGATGTATAATTCTTGCATGAAAAGTCCTGCACGATGAAAACTATGTCTTGAAAGGTTACAAGAAATTAGTTTGAGGTTGGAAAGTTACCATTGGCATTAGAATCGTGTGAAGGGATAGACTTTCCGGTTTCCAGCAATGAAAAGTGAATAAAGAATTAAAGATGGTAAGGATATGAAGGTAAAGAAAAGGTTGAAAAATGAGGTTAAGTATGAAAGGTCAGCTCAGTGGAAATGGCAGAGGTGCGTGTAACTAAGAGAGGCGTGTAACGAGGCTTAGTTTAGTCGACGGTTTTGATGATCAAATTAGTGGGTGTAATAAAATTTGTTTTTATCAAGCGGATACCCATATGGTTACAGATATATATATATATATATATATATATATATATATATATATATAGTTTTTAGTAGAAATGGTAATTAATAAAAACTGAAGTGCTCAATACTGTTGTAGAGCAAATATGCGTTTTATTTTTTATTACCGTATCTTTCTGTTAAGTTACATTATTGTTTCAACTACCCGGCCGTTTTTTGGCCGTCTGTAGCTTCCTCAGACTTTTACAGAAATGTTCGTTATTATAGGATAAAAGAGTGAAAGAGTGAACAGAGGATGGGTGCGAGAAGAGCATATATATATTTATGCATATATATATATATATATATATATATATATATATATATATGCATAAAGAACAGCACATACAGATAAAGGTGAGCACATATATATCCATACACAAACATGAATATTTTATATATATATATATATATATATATATATATATATATGCAACTTTGTCTCTGTGTGAGAGTTCGTTCCTTATAGACTCCGAAATGGCTGAACAGATTTTCTTTAGGATTTATAAAACATTAATGTATACGTCTCTTGATGTGATCTTATTTAGGTCTTGCCTTAGAATAACCCCGATAATTATCAATAATCGAAACCGATATTTTATCTATCATCGATAAACCCAGGTAAGTTGATAGCGTGTTTTTATTTATTTATTTTTTATTTATTTATAAATTTTGGATGAGTGGTCTGTAGGTTCAAACTCCGCATGTAAATTTCTTCATTTTTTTTTTCGTTAACTCGAAAGAAGTTTATATAAAATCTTTTTTCTAAAAGAAAGAGTAGGTTCTCTAGAGTGCAATGTAGAACATATTTTGGACTAAGTTACGGCATGGAGTCATGTGAAACTCCCTTCCGGGCGATTTCATGAATTTCGATGACAATAAAAAATATAGGAGTGGGAAATATTCGGTGATCATCATTCAATGCCGGGCAACGCCTGGCCTCCCTGCTAGTATATATATATATAATCTCAAATTTTAGTCATTCAATTAATTTTAAAATTTATGATGTGAAATGTTTGAATTTAAAATCAAAAGTTTTTATTATTCTATGTAAGACCAAGAATACATTTGAAACATTTTAACTCCTAATCCAATAGGATTTCGATGTCTATCATCTCTTCAGAGGAGAAAATATTAGCAAATAGTTATAATGGTTTACACCTTATTTGCTAAAGTCAGTGAGACATGGAAAATCACAATTAAAAGTAACTTAAGTATTTAAATGTGATAGAGTAAGGGAAGTTAATAAAAAGATATAAGAATTTACATCCAAATTGAATGGTAAAATCCGAAGTGAAGTTATAGCAGTGTTGTAAAAAGATCCAAATTGTATTTTGAGTAATCCACATCACAATGTAATAGTCCGATGTAGGCATTTCCTTGGAGCAATTTCCTTTGTTTATATAATTGGTCCGGTAAAAGAAAAATTGATATATATGTAGATCCGGTGGATCTGTTTATTAATATTATTTTTTCCATACCAGTTGATTGTTAGATAATTTTATTCTCAAGTGTATGTATATATATTTACATATATATATATATACATATATATATATATATATATATATATATATATATATATATATATATATATATATCACATACTATCCATACGAATAAATTAAGACAGCTAGATGATCAGTGCCAGAAATCGGAATATAGAGGAATGAGGGTAAGGGTTTTATATGTTTTTTTTTTGTTTTAAAAGACCTTATCAGGTGGCTTAAAATACCTAAAGTGGGTTCTTTAATTCGTTACGAAAATTATGAAAGCTGTATATTCGGATTTTACGTTGAAATAAATTAAGGCGATCGGTCAGATTATTGAAATAAATTGTGTAAATTCCAGCCTATTGTCTAGCAAAATAATGTTTAATATCGTTTGTGTGACATTTTAAGATAATAATTCAGGTTAAACTAGGTCAGTTTTTAAGAGTTATTGCTAGGAAGTGAGTTTTGAGTTTATTTTACTCGCGAGTAGAAATCGGCACGAAAATGATGTTCCCTGTACACTATCATGCTATGATAGATCATTATACAAATAAAAAGAAAACCCTGATATATGCAAAAAGGGGGTTTATAAAAGAATGCCATAGATAATTTTATATATTTGGGCAAATCGATTAAAGGGTGAGAGTTATGGGAAAACACTTATCCGGGATTACATTTCTTGTCTAAAAAGTAGTAGGGTCTAATGAGGGAATAGGGAAAACGGTAACAGCAAACTCAAACGTCTAAGTAACTTTGTTTATTACAACACAGTGAGGGTTTGAAAAAGGGTTTAACGGTATAGGCTAGCTATTAGAATTTAATAATTTTAAAGCAATGACTATTTTCAAGTGGATTCGCGATTAATAGTCATGAATTACCAATGATTGGTGGCTGAAGCAGTTTTATGGGGAATATATTATTTCAAACTAGTTATGTTTGATTTTTATGTTTACAATGTGAAAAATAGCTTATTTTAATGTTAATTATAATTTTATTCTGAGAGGAAGTATCCTTACTGTCTCTAATATGCAAGGTCGACAGGATGTAGAGTATTTAAATTTGACTTCCTTAAGGATTATCCCTACTAGAGAAGAGGATGTGTTTTTCGATCTAAGTTTTGTAATTAAAGTAGTTAGAGATGTATCTATGTTTTTAGCATTTTGTTTTTATTTTATCATTATTAAATGAATGTAAATGGTTGGATATGCGTAATTTTATTAAGCTGAATGTGGCGTTCATGTAAGTATAGGTTTTAAGCATTCTACTGGCTGTAGGAATGCTTCTATTAAGGAGGAGTAACTAATTAAGTTGAAATGGTTTGTATTACTACGGGTTAGGATTATGATTACGGGTTTGGATTATAGTCGTTATTCGAGGAGATATGCAGGAAGTTATAGAATTGACTATTGTTGGGATTATTGATAAATTACTTTTATTATGACTATTATGGGTATAAATGAATCATATATTTGAATTGAGTTTCGGGGGATAAGTGATTACTTGGGTCAATTGATGTGTCTGATTGTAACTCAGTTATGATACATGAATAGAGTACATCTTTGGATGCAATTATTATTAAGTGGGCATTCTTGTTTAACTTTGCAATTGGTTTTAAGAGTTGGATGGATTTGATTGAGGTACTTTAATTTTCTTATTTGATCCTATTAATGTTTGGGCCAGGGTAGATCTTGTAAGGTAAGAATTGTAATTGATTTTCTATTTAAAATAGTACTGTATCTATGTGATTATTTAAAAGATTTTCCACAATCTTAAAGAATTCTTTAATTATATTGTTTTTGAAATTGCTGCTAAAAATGGGGGGGGGTTGAACCAAATATTTTTTCTGCTTAATGCGGTTGCATGGATTAAAAAGGTGCGCTTTTATCGGCGAATGTAGCTTATATTGTTTAGGGGAGTTTTTTTTTATTATTGTATGCATTGGATGACATTCTTATATTTGTTTTATCGTGTCATGTTTTGCGTAATTATGGGCCTAAAACGATGAACAAAGTAAGGAGTGTGTTGGCTGAATTTTATTATTTATTTATGTATTTATTATTTTTTTAATAAATTTAATTTTGTAAAACATGATTAAAGAATGTGGAATTTCGGTCGAAGGTTTCTTATGAGCGAGAGTCTAGAAATTTTTATTTAAGACCGAAAGTACTACTCGTATAATTTTGTTAGGAGTTGTTGACAAATTTATAAACATTATGGCGCTAGGTTTGATTTGTGATAGTGGTTACAGTGTTCAGATACTTCAAACGTACATATCTTTTTTTTTTTTTTGCTAGATACACATAAATATTTAAATGGTCAATAAGGAGGAAGAAAATTATGGTCCCAACTTTACAAACTTAGAAGGAATATTCGAATATCTATGCATCACATATTTATTTACTTGTATAAAAAGTACTTTTATGCACTTAAAGTAATAAGAAAAATAAATAAATCCCGTAAAAAATAAATAAGTCCCATAAAAAAGGAATAAGTCCCATAAAAAATAATTGCGATCCATGCATGTATATATGATTAACAAAGTTTATATCTCTTAAAAAAAAGCGTTAAAGTAGCGGAAAATAAAAAAATAAGAGCGTTTTGAAGTTGGTAATATCGCTAAATAAAAAAAACCCGCCAACAACATCTCTTATGTATCACATAGAGATCAAATCTTAGCCCCAGGAAGGGGCCTCTTGATTTCTGAGAACTTCGACTGAAGTAAAATGAAACACGCACACATTATATATATATATTATATATATATATATATATATATATATATATATATATATATATATATATATATATAAATAGTCAGTAGAGTTTAGTTTCCTAGAAGTACATCCAATGAAACAACATGTGTCTACCAAAATAGTGCTCAATGAGTGAACAGAGCAGGTATATTTATTTCATTTATTAATTTATATATATATATATATATATATATATATATATACTATTTTTATATAATCGGTTATGTGTTGCTACAGTAATGAATATGTTTCAGTAGCTAGTTTTTAGTAACTAGAGACGGCATCAGAATCCGTTTATTATACACACATTATTGGTTACATATGTACATGTTTCAGTGAAATCCTAATCCAAGAAGACCACCTCATCAGACCACAATAAAAGGAGCGATATTGATTCTCAATATCGCTCTTTTTGGGGGGGGGGTCTGATGAGGTGATCTGCTTGAACTAGGATTCCACTGAAACATGTATGCAGATATGCAACCAATAATGTTTGTATTATAAACAAATTATACACCAGCTCTGTACTCTATTGCGCACTCTTTAATAATCACACTGTTTCATTGGATTTACCTCTAACAAACGAATCTATACAATCATATATATATATATAGCAAAATGTTCTTGGGGTTTTTACTTTTAAATTCAGATCGACACATCTTGGCTCAAACAAAAATCTATTGATCCAAATAAGCGTAATTACAATGAATACACTTTTGCCAACGCAAAAACAAATGTATTTATGCCAGTAACGTAAAAATCTTGCATCCAAATGGCGGCAAAGTCGCTGAAGAGGTTTTTGATATTGCTGAGGTTTCTGAAGTATTTCTCACGTAGAAAGTTGTTGAGATGCTTTAAAAATTGGTAATCGGTGGTGAGAGGTCTGGAGAGTATGGCGGCTGAGGCAGTTTTGTAGTCTAATTTGTTCAATTTCTGCAGGGTCGGTTTAGCAACGTGCGGTGGGGCATTGTCGCGGAGGATAATTGGGTATTTTCTATTAACTAATACTGGGTGTTGTTGTCGAAGTTTCTGATGTATTTCATCCATTTGTTGACAGTACTTATTGGCCGTAATGGTTTCGCCTGTATTCAAAAGACTAATGGATGAGGACACATCGCAGACCACCAAACTATTAGGATGACGTTCTTTTGGTGCAACTCTGGTTTAGGAAGTTTTGTAGAGCTTCGTCGGCGTCTAACCACTGAGCTGAGCGTCGCTGGTTGTCGTAAATAACCAACTTTTCATCGCAAGTCACAACTCTGTCAGGAAAAACTGTTCTTGTTGCGTAAAGAAGGGAAAATGACGTTCCATAATAGTGTTTTTTTTTTCTGATTGTCGTTCACTTCGTGAAGCACCCATTTATAATTTTTTTTTGTCTTTCCAATCGCACTGAAGTGATGGAAATCGTCGTATACGTAACTTCTAATTCAGAACAGTTGTGTGTGGACTGACTTCGATTAACTACAATATCATCTTCAAGACGCTCGTTGCCGCCATGAAATTTCTTAAAGCACCATTGTGCTGTGCCCTCAGTAGTGGTTCTTGGTCCAAACGATTCGTTTATATCGAGATCTCTTCCAACAATTTTTCGGCCTAGCTTGAATTGAAATAAAAATTTGCGTGAATTTGCTTTTTTTCTTTTTTGTATTCAACGTTCTGAAAAGAAGGCATAATTGTTTTAAAACGATTGTGAGTAGGAAAGAAAAGATCGAGCGAAAAGCGCTCTTAAAAATTATGGTTGGTTGTTTTTGTTTTACGGCATATCAACCCTTTTCGGGTTATTTAATGTCGAATCCAAAGATTTTGAAGAAAATTTTTTTAATAGAATATATTTGTTGTTTTTTAAGTCGGTTTCTATTAAACCCATAGTTGGGACTTTAACAGATACTATCACTCCGGGTCAGAGTGGACCTGGAGCAATGGTAATTAAATGATGTTTCCACACTCCCCAAAGCCCGTAAGCTAGGGCCTCAACCAATAGGGATAAAGTTTAAGGTCATATCTAGGACATATATATATATATATGAATATATATATATATATATATATATATGAATATATATATATATATATATATATTATGATGAAAACTTCTTTGAAGATACATCATTTGAAAGCAAAATTCCGCAAAAAACACTTTTTCTCAAACTAATATATATATATATATATATATATATATATATATATATATATATATATACGTAAGCATGAAGAACTAGTATCTGTAGGTATAAACGAATAATTATTTAATCATATATATATAATTAAACAATTATTCTTTTATACCTAGGATACTAGTTTTTCATGCTTACGTAATCATTAGTATAGGATGGCCTTTACTGCCGACTGAGAGATTCAAACGCAGCTACGAAGCCACCTTTGGCTCCATTTACTATACATCCGGTCCACCAAACAAGTGCCACTAGAATGAAAGGAATAAAAATTAGTAAACGCTTAATTTTGGCGCAGTGTTTGAAGGACTCAAGTCGTGAAGGTTGATTGCCTCTTAGTTTTTGTATCCCAGACAGTGCTCATCCTTAGTTCTTTTTATAGGTTATTGATAAATATAATTCTTTTTCGGTATTATATATATATATATATATATATAAGGCTCACATATCAGGTCTGGAGGCCACTCGAGGATAAGGGGTAATGTGTGTACGGTAGTCATTGAGGTAATATATATATATATATATATATATATATATATATATATATATATATTGATATATATAGTTTCTATTGATTTGTCTTCCACAGTGTGTGTTTGTGGTAAGTCCAGCGCCTTAAAAAATGTTGCGAGATTAGAAAACGTGTAAAAATTGCTTCGGTCTAGAAAGATTTCTCCTTTACTTATCAAGGATAGAAAAGATGTGTAGTATCAGAATACCAAACTTTACTCTCCGCCAAAACGGCAAGGGTTTCTGTTAAACGAAGTTCTGTCTGCATAAATAGATGCACGCACTTCTTAGTTGAAAGGTAAACGATGATAAAGCGGGCTGGCCAAGATTTGAAATGACTCAACGATGCCTCAAGCAATGGCGCATCGAAATCAATGCAATAACTCACTTCATACAACTCACATTTGATATGCAAAAAGCACGTGTGATCCTATTTTGTTTGTGCACCTCTTGCGCTTGCGTATGAACCTCGTGTGTTTTTAAATCTGATATTTGATAGACCTCAGTGTCTACCTCTCTTATCCATCGAATCTCTAACAGCATTTGTTTGGCCGCCATTTAATGATATGCAGGAGATTTGGATGATTGTCTGATCAGTGAAAAGTGTAATTTTGAATTAGTAAAAATTAGCAACCGATCAATTTTGTTATATTCCTAACAGGAAATACAAAGACAAATCTTGAACATTTCAATAAACAAACACAAACATTTGTTCGTGCCTTCTGTGAGTATATGTAGACTCCGGTTGGGAATCCTTTCGTTAAACAAAACCTAATAAGGAGAATATAAAGAAAAGGATCGGTTATTAATTTACGGAATATCAACTCTTTTAGTGTTATTTAATGCCGGATTTGAGGAGAAAAAAAATATGCCTCAAGCTCTTTATATTTTCAAATGCCTTAGCCGCCATACTCACCAGTCCTCTCACCACCGATTACCAATTTGTAAAGCATCTCAACAACTTTCTACGTGAGAAATACTTCAGAAACATCAGCAATATCAGCGACTTTACCGCCATTTGGATGCAAGATTTTTACGTTACTGGCATAAATATTCATAGTGTTTGGTTGGGTTGTTTTATGGCGTATAAACCGTTTTGAGGGTTATTTAATGCCGAATTTTCGAAAAACGTTTTTTTTTTTGTTTAAAATTCTTTATATATTTATTCTTCAAATATTTATTTCTGGTGTTTTGTAATGTTTAGTTGCGTTGTAGAGAATATTATGTGGGGGAGGGGCTTTACAGAATATTATTTTTCTAATGAGAAAGGAAAAAACAATAACCTCAATATTGGGTGCATTTATGTCAGGGATTCGACTATCTTGAAGAAGGAGGGAAAGAGGAGAAAACGAAGGAGACGAGGAATAAGAAAGGAAAGGGGGGAAAAAGAGACGAAGCAGAAGAAAAAAGGAAATAGGAAGAAAGGGGAAGAGGGGAAAAGAAGGAGACGAAGCAGGAGAAGAAAGGAAAGGGGGAAAGAATAGGAAGGAGAATAAAAAGAGGGGGGAAAGGAGACGAATAAGAGAAAGAGGGAAGAAGAAAAAAGGAAAAGAGGAGAAATAAGGAGACGAAGGAAGAGGGAAAAGATGAAGAAAAGAAAGGAGACGAAGAAAGAAGAAAAAAGAGGGGAAAAGATGGAGAAGAGAGGACAGAGGGGACAGGAAACGAAGAAGAAAAAGAAAAAAGATGAAGAAAGAAAAGAGAGAAATAAGAAGGGGAAGGCGAATTCTTGATTTAATTGTAGGACATCAATCATACAAGTTAATGTAAAACAAACGGGACACGGGTCGTCTACTGTTGTTTTATAAAGATGTGTCATGTTTGTCCTTTTTTTTTTTGTTTTCTTTTTTTACACAGTGATCACCACTTATCAAGGCCCGGAAGCCACTCAGGGATAAGGGTTATTGCAAGTACATTACGTTAGTGTGGAGATTTGATGAAGTGTTTACTTAAGGGGACGGTTCATTAGGAATTTGTTAACATTGGACTTGAAGACATCAAAGTTGTAGTCCGGTGGGAAGCAGGCAGACGGAACAGAGTTCCACATGCGTGCAGTTCTAAGAAAGAAGCTTTGTTCATGGAATCCGCGTTTTGATTTAGGCACAGATATAGAGTGGGGGAAATTTTTCACAGTGGATTCAACTAGACGGGTGTTTTTCGTGAAAGATTGGCGAGGGGGGACCAGAGATTGGAGTTCAGACGAGCACTTGCCATGGAAATAACGATAAAACAAGGATAGGCTCGCAACGTCTCTTCTGTGGGAGAGAGGTTGCAGGGTAGAGAAAAGGGCATCCCCCACTAAGCCACGAAGTCTATTTTGTACTCTGTCAAGGCAGGATAGGCAGTTTTTAGCAGCTCCTGCCCAGATATGGCAACAGTATTCCATCCTTGGACGTACTTGTTACAGTCAACCTGGATATTTACCATGTACGTGCCCTAACACGCGTGGCGTTATTGTTCCCTTGAATCTTATGCAATGATTTTATTGATCTTATTAGAACTAAATTTCAAGTTTCCGAGTGGAATCTTTCGTCGTGACAAAGGGAACCGGATTAAATAAAACCGTATCAAAGGAAACCGATGGGGGGAAATTTATCGATTAACTCCGAGGAGAAGTTTCATAGATTTCGTCACTGATGACAGAAATCTTTGCAAAACGATTAATCATATCCGCAATGATCCTTGTTCACGATTTAAAGAGACTGAATCATCCTCAGGGTGAGAAAGTTCCATTCTTAAATCCTTCTTCCAATGACAGAATAGATCTCAGGTTCTTTTTGATCTAACAGACGAACCTTTATAGAATATGAAACGTTTTCTAGTTTGAATAAAATTTCGACTGTCAAGCAAGAAATTATCGGCGTCGCCCGGAATTATGTATTTAATCTTTAATAATTTACAACCTAGAAATTCTATTTTTATTCAAACTAAATGAAACTCCATTTGCTAAACGAGAAATTACTTCAGTGATTAAAAAAAAAACTTCGACTTTTATAGTTTTAGTTTATATTACAATGTTACACGGGATTGATTTACCTTCTTTAAAAATATATTTGACTAAACTGCAAAACAAAACATTGATTTTTGCGTTCTGTGTAAAAAAAATTTGAAACAATGTGAAATAAAGTGAAAAATCTGAAAAAATATTTAAAACTGTGAAAAACGTTAAAATATATTTTTTGAATGTTTTTAAAATATTTAAAGCAAGCGGGGGTACCCGGCGTTGCCCGGGTTTTTAGAGGCGTATGTGTTAAAATTATTACAAAGCAAAGTAATAACTCTGTTTAAATATTTTAAAAACAATATTAAAAAAAAAAAACGAACGGTCCGGCGGTGCCCGTGTGTTTGAATAACCAAAAAAAGTTGGGGGGGGTCGAACTCCTTGAGGCGAAAAAAAAACGTGATGAATTTACTAAAATGTCAATTAGGTCAAATATCAATCCCGCAGTCAAGTTTGTTTTAGTTTAGTTTCCCCACCCGGGTTTTTAGAGGCGTGTGTGTGGGGTGGGGGGGGTTAAAATATCCCTATTTAAATATTATAAAAACAAACAATGTTAAAACTTCACAAACAACCGGTACGGCCGTTCCCAGGTGTTTGAAAAACTAAAAAACGTTTAAGGTGGGGGGCGTTCGAATTCGAATCCTTAAGGCGAAAGCGAAAACAAAAAAAAAACGTGATGAATTAAGTTAAAAGTTAATTAGGTCAAACATCAATCCCGCAGTGAACTTTGTTTTGGTTTAGTTTCCCAAGATTTCTGATTGAAAACCAACTCCCCATAAAAATGGGGGTGTCTATATGAAAGCAATTGTCTGATATAAGGTTTCTACCGCATTGATCAAAAAAGCTGATTGCTTTCTGGACGTTCCTGCGCGATACTGAGAACACGCAACGTTCGAATTTACTCTCGTTTTATTTATACTAAAAAGCAAGATAAACAGGCGACATGGCGAAATACCGTGAATCTCTTAAGTCGGCGTAAATAAATCTAGACGCGACTCGCGTTCCCAAATCGTAGATATTATTATCTAGCGGGTATATAAACAGTTCTAAGTGATAGTAGCCCAACTGGGACCATCGGCGAAGAAAGCCTTTGCGAGACATACATAAAATGATCACACACATTTTGCCTTTTATATGTATAGATGTGAAAAATGTAAAATGTGAAAAAAAATGTTAAAAAAATGTGAATAATGTTCAAAAATATGAAAAAAGGAGAAAACTTGTGAAAATGTGAAAATATGTTACGAAAATATTTTTAAAATGTTTGAAAAATGTGAAAAAAGGGTGAAAAAATATTTAAAAATTGTTTTTAAAACATTTTTTAAATATTTGAAAATGTGAAAATGATAATGTTATAACTGTAAAGAAAATGTAAATAATGAGAAATAGTGAAAAATATTAAAATATTTAAAAAAAAATTAAAAACATTTTTGAACATTTAAAAATGTGAAAATGATTAAAATAATGTACAAAAAATGTGAAGAAAAGGCAAAAAACTGAAAAATGTCAAAAATGTAAACAAAATATTTTAAAATGTTCAAAAAATGTTTTAAAACATTTTTAAATGTGTGAAAAATGATTAAAATAATGTAAAAAAAACTAACAAAATAATCTGAAAATATGTTAATAAAATGTTTAAAAAATGTTAGAAACAATTGTGAAAAAATGTTTAAAAAATGTTTTTAAATTATTTTTCAAATATTTAAAAATGTGAAAAATGATTAAATAATGTTAAAAAGATTTAAAGCAAATGTAAAAAAAAAAACGATAAAATTAATTAAAAAAAACACTAAATAATTTCACTTAATATAAAGAGTTTTAAAAAAAAGGTAAAAAATTAATCAACATTAAGCATGAATAGATTTTGATCAAGCAATTTCTCCGCGGTGTCAGAAACTTCACTCATGGAATGAGAGAACTAAAGAACAAAATGAGGGAAGCGAGGGTTATAAGGCTGCTGTCTACTTTCGACTTTCCTTAAATTATTATTTCTTTAAATAATAATTATAATAATAATAATAATAATAATAATAATAATAATAATAATAATAATAATAATAATAATTATTATTATTATTATTATTATTATTATTATTATTATTATTATTATTAACGATTCATTTATCAGCGAAGATCATGGTTCACGAATGATTTTCGGATGAGAAAGTTCAATTGCATGAAAGCATAAGATATCCATCTTCAAATTAAAACTATTTCTCAGATGGCTTCGTTTGGATTAAACATTTGCAAACGAACATTCATATAATCTGGAACGTTTTCTCGTTTGAATAAAAATAAAAATACATCTGCTGAACTAGAAATTGCATCCAATGATAAAAAAACAACTCATAATTTTACTGAAACAACCTAACGTTGCCCAGGTTTATTTTATTGTTTAATAATTTTTTTAACTAAACACACAAAATAATGAGTTTGTGTCTTTACTAAATGTTCCCTCACACAACCTCATACAATCCAACACTACATCAACATTTTATCATCCCACAAGCAGAAGGACTCGCCGTATAAAATCAACAGTATGTTCCTTGCTCTAATAGTGTGCATTGTAAATTGATGTTGCTGTTTAGAGCACAATCGAACCATGATACATGATTTTTTGCATTTAAGCTTTAATTCAGAACATACAAAATAATTTTATGAAATCAGAAGTAGTTTCTCTACAGTGCAATGTAAACCACACTTTATCGTGGACTAAGTCACTGTGAGGAGGGATGTGAAGCTTCTTCCTGGTTCACTGCGACTAAAGCAGGCAATTAATCTATTTTATTTTTAAAAAAAAAGAGTATTTCACTGATCGCGATGAAAATAAATTCAATCCCCGGCAACATGAGGTCTCCCTGCTAGTGTATATATATATATATATATCTTTAGTTTTGATCTCACTACTGTATATTAGGTTCAATATAATAATCGATAGAGAAGTGTCTCTATAATAATAAGTATTAAATCTGCACGAATTAAAAATATCCTCTTGAGACGGATTTGCAGTGGTTTATAAGAGGAATGGATCACCGTCTCTAAGATGTATATCTATAATAACAGTAAGCTGGAGATTGCACCAAACAAGGTAAATTTTGTCCTGGAATCCAGTAAGACGAAAAGACTACAAGAAATATATAATACTAGCAGATATATATATATATATATATATATATATATATATATATATATATATATATATATATATATATATATATATATATATATATATATCTTATATTGGTTTTACCTTTATTCTCCTCTACTTTTATATTATTTTTTTCTATACTTTTTTTCTTATATATTTTTCTCTATATATCTTTTTTTTTCTTCTTTTGCATAAAAAATTGTCTATTTTCCCATGGCATAAACACACCCTTTAATTGTATTTTTTTATTTATATAAAAAAACGCAGCAAATGTGCATTCATTATAGAAGCAATTTACTTTTATAATTTCGTTTTGTAAAGAATATAAGATAAATTTCATTATGTGATAAATTTAGAGAGATGAAATTAAAAGATGCTTTTGGGAGTTTCTAGAAATACGATTCAAGATGGAAATACTTAAAGTAAATAACATTCCTTATGCAAACGAATTTAGAGGAAGTAACATTTGCTATATAAGGAATTAGCAGGGAGACCCATTGTTGCTCGGTATTGAATGATTATCAACGAATGTTTCACACTCCCATATTTTCATTGTCATCGAAGTCGATAATTGTCTGAACTAGTCGGATATCCATCCCGGTGCACCGGAAAGAAGCTTCACATGGCTATCCGCAATGACTTAGTCCACAATACGTTGTAGTCTACATTGCACTGTAGAAGACTTATTAATATTTCAGAAAATATTTTCATATATAATCGCATGAATTAAAGCTTAAAATAAAAGAGTCAAGAATCATACTTTAATTGTGCTCTAAACAGAAACATTCATTTCCAACGCGCACCGTTGTCATATCTAAGAACCTATTTTAATTTTATATGCTTATCATTACTGCTTGTGCGTTGATAATGGCGTAAATTTAATTTTAAAATGAAAAGGTCAAGTATCATTATACAATTGCGATTTAAACGAAAACCTTTACTTTGAACGTGGCTCTGTCATATCAAAGAACCTACTGTTGATTTTATCTGTCGGGCCTTTCGGCTTGTATGCTCAAATGCAATTGTGGTGTGGTGTGGTGTTAGGCTGTATAAGGTGTTAACTTTAATCAAAATCTCCTCTGCCTTTCCATCGGATTATTTCGATTATCGGTACTTATCGTAGACATTCCGATATAAAACATAAGAACACTGTCAAGCACATGAGTACGTTCGTGTGAAATGTTATAAAAATCGACCCAGCCAGAACTCTCTCTCTCCCATACATACACACACACACACATAACATACACACACATACATACACACATACATACACATACACACACATACATGCACATACACACACATACATACACATACATACATACATATGCACACACATACATGCACATACACACACACATACACATACATACATACACATACACACACATACATACACATACACACACATACATACACATACATACATACACATACACACACATACGCGCATACATACATGCGCACACATACATACACATATACATACACACACATGCACAGACAAGTACTTCCAAGGATGGAATACTGCTGCCATATCTGGGCAGGAGCTGCTAAAAACGGCCTATCCATCAAATCTCCACACTAACGTACTGTACTTGCAATAACCCTTATCCCTGAGTGGCTTCCGGGCCTTGATAAGTGGTGACTACCGTGTAAAAAAAAAGACATATACAAACACACACATATACAAGCACACACACATACATACACATGCGCACATACATACACACACAACGCATACACACACAAGCATACACACACATACGCAATCACACGCAATACACATACGCATACACACATACACACACATACACACACCTATACATACACACATGCATACATATACACACGCCCACACAGAAAGTTCCTTCATATAATTGTAGGAATAAAGATTATAGCAATAGCATTTATTATATAAATGCCGTTATATATCATTCCCTATTGCATTAAAATTACAAAAGAAATTCCGGAGAAAAAATGTTGGTCCAAGATTTTCTAAAAATAGCGAACTCGTATCGAATATCGATCTTCGTTATTGATTTTGAACTGTCTTTCCTTCCATCTAATCACAAACATTACGTTGCAATGAAATATACCCCCCCCCATAAAAAATTCTATCAATAAAGAAAAAAGTTAATAATCCATCCGCCTAACCACCGTAAAAATCGAAAAACCCTTTCAAAGAACCGAAGAAATGTTTCTTGAAAGGATAGAAATCTATCTAATATATTTCAGGAAACCGATGCTGAAACAAGATGAAACAGAAAAAAAAATGGTAAAATGTGGCAGACACACAAATAAAAGTTTTTTTTTTTAATAAATCAATCAATAAAGTCGCCATCAAAAGTTAGTCGCAGACTTTTAATCATATTAAATGGAATTTAATTTCAGACTCGTACAACGATTTCTTTCGAGTGAAATTGAAAGTAAAAATTCCAATCAGGGCAGATGGGAGATATGTTTCTCGATCTCAGAATTGCGATTTCAGAGATGTGATTGACGAAGCCGCGCTGCAGACATCCATGCACAGCCACACGATTACTGGCAAATGGTCATTCGGAATGGTGATGACCATGTAGAAAAATAAATTCTGGAGCAAAAAAGGTTTCCCGTTTTAATGGTACCAATCCCGTCTTCGTCACTTTTCGACTCATTTTAAATAAAAAATTAAATAAAATGCGATGTTCCTGAATTTTGGAGGTGAGGATATATTCGTATTTTTTGGATTCTTCGGACTACTGTCCTCATTTTCAGTGTGATTTTCACAGTGCCGGTTGATGTAACCTCCGACCTGCTCCAGGTATATCTTGTCGAACTCGAGAATTTTTCTATCGAACTCGGAAATTTTGATAGAAATTTCGAACGGAACTATTTATTTACTTGACGTGAGTAGCATGCGCTTGTTTCGTTATCATGACTGAATAGAGATCCTAAGTAATTCAAAATTGTATTTTTCAGTCGGCCACGCCGAGAATTGAACCTTCAACCTTCAGGAGATTATCACTTTACAATTGACTGAAAAATACAATTACGAATTACTTAAAATCTCTATTCAGTTATGGCTGACGAAACAAAAACATGTTACCCCCGTAAGGTAAATAAATTCCGTCCAAATTTCCGAGTTCAACATAAACATCCCCGAGTTCGACAAGATACATCTGAAGAAGGTCGCAGGTTACATCGATTGAAACGTTGTGAAAATCACACTCAAGATGAGAGCAGTAGTCTGACGAATTCAAATAATACAAAATAAGATGCAAAAGTTTTGGAACGTTCCTCGTATACAAAACAAAATTATATTGAGAGGTAAGAATTCATTGCTGGAAAAGTGCATTGAGAATGGTGGTGATTGTAGAAAAAAAAATCTGCAGTACAAAAGCTCTCTCGTTTTAATGGTACCACCCCCATCTCTGATGATTCTTTACGTTTTTAATTAAAAAAATAGGATACACACGTATATGAACGAAAAACAAAATTAAAACAAATTATATTATTAAAAGACGACCACACACACACACACATACACACACACACACACACACACACACATATATATATATATATATATTGCAAAATTTGTAACAATTTAAAGAATCACATTGGAACTATTTTACAGTGGCAGAGCATCAATGGTAAAATTCAAAGACTCATTTTTTATATATAACTTTCGTTTATTTCATCGTGGATTTATTTATTACAGCCATTTCGTTAATGTGAGGACAATTCTATTATTTTATGTTTCTATAGAAATTTTCCAACTCACCAACTCGTCAGATGCGATTTCCTTCCGATTTTATTTAACTTGAAATTGTTTTGTCTTTGCTATATATATATATGCGTGATTCTTCTGTGGTTACAGTTTGAGAGTCCGGTTTAGGATCTCTAGTTTCGCGGAAACACTTGATACACTAGAAATGTTTTTTTTCTGTGTAAAAGGATTGATAAGGAAGAAAAAGGACCTCGTACACTTGATTATGAGATTTTTTTCTTACTTTGTTAAGGCAAGAAAGAGTTACGAGTGGAGTCTCCTTATGCGACAACAATATTCCATGAATCTCGTTCATATAAAGGTATAAGACTGCGTCATGAGTGAAGTATTTTCTGTAGCGATGTTATGTAGTAGGTCGAACACAAAAAGTATTTTTAAGTTATTTATTTGTCTATCGATCTATTTATGTGTATTATCGGTATATCTCTCGATCTAGTTATCTATTTCTGTATCTATCCATCTCGATCTATCTATCTAGCTATCTAAACAAGAGATGAATACAAAGAATGTTGATAAAAGCAGAAAAAATATAATAAAATCATATCATAGACAAGTTTACCGGAAGAATTTTATCAGCTGACCGGAACTACGAGTATGTCACCACGTGATCAGGTTAGCTGGAATTGGAACTTAGAATTGAAACGGTTGTGTCTCCCCCTTGGGAGGGAAATGGTGTCTCTCAAAAATGGAGACTAATAGAATTAAGAACCTGACATGGCAAAGGCAACTCACTTTCCATCTTCATCTACGTCGACATTCTGGAAAGTGACATAATGATCATATAAAATACAATTAGCGTTTTTGGAGTGAATGCATATTCTTTTCAACAGGTTCCATCTCTCCTCCAAGAACAATATGAATTCCAAATGGACCAAGACCAACGACCCATCAAAATAAGGTATGTCGGAAATACATGTATCACACACACACACACACACATACACACACACACACAGATATATATATATATATATATATATATATATATATATATATATATATATATATATATATATATGAATAATTAGACGATCATAGCATTGGAACATAAACTGCAACAATATAACTAAAGGTTTAGATATTGAAGACCCACCATAGACATTTAGTGACACGTACACACATTCCGATGAACCCTTCGTCACAAGTACATATCGCTGTTCACCATTACACAACATAGAATGACCAAATCATTTTTCCAGCGATCTTAGCAACAGATTTGATTGTCAGTCACCAAAGTCTGAAGTTTATCAAAGAAATCGATTCCTTAAGAATAGAGCCTTTTATTTCAAATCGGGAGAAATAAGGATCCGAAACTTGGTAGTGAAAAGAGAAGCTTGGTTCGTGAGGCGTTAAAACTAGCAAGTTATCAGTTCTCTTCGATGTGCCGCAATTGATAATTGTGTTTGCATAGATATCACTGGAGGGTGTAGGAATATGATTTGGAAGAAAATTTATGAGGATTAGAGAGTTGGGCCAAGAATGGATACTTGAGACATGAGCTTTGCCATTCAACATTGTTATTTAACGTAATCATTCAACATTGTTATTCAATGTCTATTAATAACTACTTTAATAGGCCTGTCGAAAAGAAAAGATTTGATGGTTGCGAATACATTTCTATATGGATTCCATATCTAGCAAATTTGTAAAGCAAACATTTACGCCAAACCTTTTCGAATCATCCTAGAAACGAAGACACTGTCAATAGATTCACTGATTCTGTTCGAAGTCATAGTCAACACGTCATTTGTTCATCGTCAAGGACAAAATCCATATTGCTTACCTAAGTATATTGCCTTGGTCTAGGTGGTTTCGAACAGCCCGTTTAAAAGTATACAATGGTTGTTTAGTATTTATTATGATGCTTTGGGTAGTATAACGTTCCAACTGCCAACGCTTATTTAATCTGATATATTAGAAGCCACAACACGATAAAGAGAAAAGCCTTTATTCTTAAAAGAGCCCTCGGATATAGATTTAAATTATAACAGAATCAAGTGTTAGCTCCAGTGGGTGGGGGGAGCTTGATATATTAAAACTTACTGAAGTAAAATAAATAACACAGGAAGCCACAATGCAGCTTTTGCCACTCGGCGATTTAAGAACCAAAGCCACCTAATGTCTACATGCCCAATCGTATTGACAGATGGCCTTTACACTGCCCGTCATAACAAAGTATGTAAATATCTCCACTGGAAGATCTGTGGAGAAATGCACCTTAACAGATCAACGAACACCTGGGAACATGAACCACCAGCGATAACATGAAACGGAAAAGTGACCGTGTTCTATGCCAAAGACATACAGGCAGGCAGATACATAAAAGACAAGGCCATCAAACCAGATATTGTTATATGTAACAAGCCTGAAAGAACTGCGCTCATTGTCGATGTCACAGTCCCAAATGATTTCGGCCTTAATAGAGCTGAACGGGAAAAGATAACAACATATCAGGACCTAAAAAAATGATCTAAAAACGATATGGTCCCTGAAAGAAATAAACATAATACCGGTTGTGATAGGAGCAACTGTCTTAATAAAAAAGAATCTTCATAAATACTTAGACGCAATCCCTGGAAGACCAAGCTGTAACAAAATGCAAATAACAGCCATAAAGGGAACAGCATCTATTCTTAAAACAGCCTTCGGATATAAATTTAAACCATAGCGGAATCAAATGTTAGCTCCAAGAGGGAGCCCCTTGATCTCTTAAAACTTACTGAAGAAAAATAAATTTTACTAATTATTTATTATTAGTGAATAATTATTTCTTTCTGATTATTGGAAAACTTTGCGATGGCAGCATACACCAGATGAATTGCTAAGCTTTGTTTTAATCTTATTTGAAACAATTAATTGATCCGTTGATCCTAGTGGATACAAGACAGTCATATTTGGGGTAAGTTGTCAAAAAAAAAAAAAAAGTTAAAAGGCTTGAAAATGCCAATTTACATCGGGTACACGTATGAGGTTCGCAATAATCAAATTATTCCTTTCCGATGCGTCTATTAAAGTAGTTGTTAATGGAGATACTTCTGAAACTCATACCTCAAGGATTAATTTAGACAAGCTCAAATATAAGAGAAAAAAAAAACAAATTGAAATAACGCTTACATAGAAGGAATATCTATACATATATACATATATATATATACATATATATACACATATATATACATATATACAGACACACACACACACACATATATATATATATATATATATATATATATATATATGTTGCAATATTTTGTACCTATTAATGGGGTAGATATTAATTTGCTGCCCACATCAGCAAAATGTGGCACAAGGCCGGAAAGTGGGAACCCCGCAGGCTCCCCTAAAGAAGGGGAACTCCTGCAATTTTAAAAATTGCCTGAGTAACCCCGTCGGCATTCCCCGGTCGGGGCGCCTCAGGCAGCAAGCAATAAACTTGCCCCACCGGAAAGCCCGGTGGCAAGGCCTGGGAGGGTGGACCTCCTAGGTATTACCCAGGCGGTGTACCTCAGTCCAACAGGTGCTGGGCCGGTTCCCGGCCCCTCACCTGTTGGGCTGAGTGTCAAGTGACGAATCCTTGACTGGTACTACCCTGTCTCCCTGCAGCCGAAGCCACTAGGAGACATCCCATCAGACAAGAAGTATAATGGGGTATGATCCCACACAGTCGGATGATTCTATTTATAAACGATGCTGCTAAGAACTGACGAATCAAATTAATTCACGTTCTGCTACCAACCAATCAGAAACCAGAATTGCTTCATAAATATTAAACCTTTTCTGGAGCAATTTCACATGTTCTTTTCCCGGGTTTCGACACGGTAAGAATATTTTGTTCTGTGGAAATGTCTACTACAAACAAGTCACCTCCCAGGACTTGTGTGTAACAGCGAACCATCTGAAACTGTTCTGAAACTCAAAATGGCGTACACTTCTAGAAAGTAAGAAAATTAGAAATTCAACATTGTAATTTATATATAAAGCGATCAGAACGAGATGATCGAGTGATTTTTTTCTATCCTCCCTTTTTGTTGTTATTCGTGGTCGACCCGATTTTTTCTTTCCAGTCAATGTCAAACATTTTTTCTATTTTTAATAACCAGAAAAAACAATGCTTTTAGACCTTTTCAATATTTTAGCAATCTTCCTTATCGACTTTTTTTATCATAATGGTCACAAATAAGTTGTTTTTCTTGTATAGATACCTTTTTCCGCATATTCGGAATCGACATTTTATTAAGTTGTTATTAAAATTGCTAAAGTTTGTATAATTTTCCGCGTTCTTAAAGTTTTGGACGCTTGTAAATTAATTACATTTATTTATACGTTGACAACTAATATGTATTCAAAATAAAAATTTCTTAAAATTATTGCTTTTTTAACTTCCATTATTAAACATTGGAAAATTCACCAGTTTTTTTTTTTTGTTTTTTTTTCCTTTTTCATAGTTAAAGTTAGAAGTCATTAAAAAAAGTGATCGACCATTTCTTAACATTTGGACTCTACTGTAAGCACGCACACACACACATACACACACACACACACACACACACACACACATATATATATATATATATATATATATATATATATATATATATATATATATATATATATATATATATTATTGGGACAAGTTATCGGAATCGGAAATCAATATAATCGGAACTTTTTAAGCTATCGGAAAGACAGGATTTTTTCGGTATCGATTGGAATCGGAAAAAAATGCAGTCGACTTTTCGATACCAAAAACGATTTTTTTTTATCTACATCTTAATACGATAGCGTGTGTGTTATTTTCTGTGTCACGCTTCCATCCGGGTCGTTTAATTGTTATGTACTTTCATTTCTTGTCATAAATAATTTTACAAAAAATTGTTCATAAGTTTTGGTTTCGGTTATAACTGATGGCACTCAAGTAATCTTTGTTTTTTTTTTTTTAAACTTATTAAGAATTCTCCATAAGTTTTGGTTTCGGTTTCGATTATGGCTAAAGGGACTTAAGTTATATAACACTATATATATATATATATATATATATATATATATATATATATATATATATATATATAAATACCCGTTCACATACACCTTTTTACGATAAAGCTAGAACCCAGAATTAGATAGAATCGAGCAATTGCATCGACAACGGCCAACGACAGACCAAAAGTGGGTTTCGATGTACTGCATCTCATCAGTGACGTGTTCCGACTTAGGCGCGAACCCAGGTCGTCGCACTCGTGAAGTGTGCAATACTGACGACCACACCATATTGATAATTGCCCTTCAACATTGTTATTCAACATTTATATTAAAGATTGTAATTCAACATTGTAATTCAACGATGTTTTTCAACATTGGCAATCAACATTTACATTCAACATTTCCATTCTACATTGCAATTCAACATTGCTATTCAACATTGTCATTCAACATGGCTAGTCAACATTGCTATTATACATGGCTACTCAACATTGCTATTCAACATTCTCATTCTAGATTGTCATTATACATTGCTAGTCCACATTGCTATTCAATATTGTTATTCAACATTGCTATTAAACATTATCATTAGACATTGTCATTTAACATTGTTATTTTACATTGCTATTAAACATGTCTATTAAACATAGCTAATAAACATTGTCGATCAAAATAATCATTCAACATTGTCATTAAACATTGCTATTACACATTGATATTCAACATTGCTATTACACATTGTAACTCATCATTGTAAATCAACATTGCTACTCCCAATTCCTATTCAATATTGCTATTACACATAGCTATTCCACATTGTTATTCAACATTGTCTTTCAAGATTGTCATTCAACATTGCTATTCAACATTTTTAATCAATATTGTTATTCAACATCCTCATTCAACATTGTCTTACAACATAATCATTCAACATTTTCATACACCGTATTAATTCAACATTGGTGTACAAAATAATCATACAACATAATGATACAACATTGTCATTCAACGTTGCCAGTCAACATTGGCTTTCAACATTGTTATTTAACATTGGTATTAAACATTGATATTCAACTTTGTAATTCAACATTGCTATTTAACATTGCTATTCAACATTGCTATTCAAAATTGTCATTCACCATTCCTATTCTACATTGTAATTCAACATTACTATTCAACATTGTTATTCAATATTGTTATTCAACATTGCTATTCAACATTGCTATTCAACATTTAATTCAATATTGTAATAAAACATTGCTATCCAACATTGATATTCCATACTTCTATTCAACATTATATTCAACATTGCAATTCAACATTGCTATTCAACATTGTTATTACACATGGTCATTAAACATTGCTATCAAACATTGTTATTCACCATTGCTATTCAATATTGCTATTCGACATTGCTATTCAACATTGTTATTCAACATTGTAATCCAACATTGCTATTCAACATTGTTATTCAAAATTGTTATTCAACATTGTTATTCACCAATGCTATTCAACATTGCTATTACACATTGCTATCCAACATTGCTATTCAACATTGCTATTCAACATTGTTAATCAACATTGTAATTCAATATTGCTATTCAACATTGTTATTCAAAATTTTTATTCAACATTGTTATTCACCAATGCTATTCAACATTGCTATTCAACATTTAATTCAATATTGTAATTAAACATTGCTATTCAACATTGATATTCAATACTTCTATTCAACATTGTAATTCAACATTGCTATTCAACATTGTAATTCAACATTGCTATTCAACATTGCTATTCAACATTGTAATTAAACATTGTAATTCAACATTGTAATTAAACATTGTAATTCAACATTGCTATTCAACATTGCTATTAAACATTGCTATTCAACATTGCTATTCAACATTGTTATTCAACATTGCTATTGAACATTGCTATTCAACATTGACATTCAACATTGTAATTCAATGTTGGCATTTTACATTGGCTTTTTACATTGTTATTCAACATTGTTAATGAAGATTGTAATTCTACATTTAAATTCAACGATGTTTTTCAACATTGTCAATCAACATTGCTATTCAACATTGCAATTCAACATTGTCAATCAACATGGCTAGACAACATTGCTCTTCAACATTGCTATTCGACATTGCTCTTCAACATTGCTATTCCACATTGCTATTCAACATTCTCATTCAAGATTGTCATTCAACATTGCTATTCCACATTGCTATTTTATATTGCTATTCAACATTGCTATTAAACATTATCATTACACATTATAATTTACCATTGCTATTTTTTATTGCTATTCAACATGTCTATTAAACATTGCTAATCAACATTGTCGGTAAACATTATCATTAAACATTGTCATTAAACATTGCTATTACAAATTGCTATTCAACATTGTTATTACACATTGTAAATTAACATTGTCATTCAACATTGCTATTCCCCATTGCTATTCAATATTGCTATTACACATAGCTATTCCACATTGTCATTCAACATTGTCTTTCAAGATTGTCATTGAACATTGCTATTCAACATTTTTATTTAATATTGCTATTCAATATTTTTATTCAGTATTGTGATTAAACATCCTCATTCAACATTGTCATACAACATATTCATTCAACATTTAATGCAACATAATCATACAACATTTTCATAAACATAATCATACACTATTGTCATTAAATTTTTTCCAGTCAACATTGTCTTCCAACATTGTTATTTAACATTGGTGTTAAACATTGTCATTAAACATTGCAATTAAACATAGCTATTAAACATTGCCATTCAACATTGCTGTTCCCCATTGCTATTCAATATTGCTATTACACATAGCTTTTTTACATTGTCATTCAGTATTGTCTTTCAACATTGCTATTCAACATTTTTATTTAATAATGTGATTCAACATCCTCATTGAACATTGTCATACAACATACTCATTCAACATTGTCACACAACATAATCATACAACATTGTCATTCAAAGTTGGCAGTCAATATTAATATTAAACATTGCTATTCAACATTGGTATTCAACATTGCTATTCAACATTGCTATTCTACATTGTCATTAAATATTGTCATTTACATTGCTATTCAACGTTGCTATTCAACGTTGCTATTCAACATTCTCATTCAACATTGTAATACTACATTATCATACAACATTGTAATTTAACATTGCCATGCAAAATTTTCATTGAAAATTGTTATTCAAAATTGGTATTCAACATTGCTATTCAACATTGCAATTCAACATTGTAATTCAACATTGCTATTCAATATTGTAATTAAACATTGCTATTCAACATTGCTATTCGACATTGTAATTCAACATTGTTATTTAACATTGACACTCAACATTACTATTCAAAATTGCCATTCCACATTGTTATTCAACATTGCTATTCAACACAGCTATTCAACATTGCAATTCAACATTGCTATACAACATTGCTATTCAACATTGTTATTCATCATTGTTATTTAACATTGCCATTCACCATTGTTATTTAACATTGCCATTCACCATTGTTATTTAACATTGTTATTATACATTATTATTTAACATTGTTATTCAATATTGTTTTCAACATTGCGATTAAACATTGCTATTAAACATTGTCATTCAACATTGCTATTCAACATTGTCATTCAACATTGCTATTCAACATTGCTATTCAACACTGCAATTCAACATTACTACTCAACATTGTTATTCAACTTTGTTATTCAACATTACTATTCAACATTGAAATTAAACATTGCTATGCAGCATTGCTATTCAGCATTCTAATTCAACATTGCTATTCAACATTTTAATTCAACATTGGTATTCAACATTGCTATTCGAGATTGTAATTCAACATTGTTATTTAAAATTTCTATTCAACATTGCTATTCAACATAGTCATTCAACATTGCTATTGAACATTGCTATTCAACATTACTACTCAACATTGTTATTCGACATTGTAATTCAACATTGTCAATAGACATTATTATTCAATATTGTTATTCAACATTGTTATTAAGCATTGCTATTCAACATTGTAATACAACATTGCTATTCAACATTTCTATTCAACATTGTAATTCAACATTGGCCTTCAACATTGCTATTAAACATAGTAATTAAACATTGCTATTCAACATTGCTATTCATCATTGTTATTACACTATTGCTATTCAACATTTGCTATTCAACATTGCTATTCAACATTGTTTTTCAACATTGCCATTCAACATTGTAATTCAACATTGCTATTAAACATTGTCATTCAACATCGTTCTTCAACATTGTAATTCACCATTGTCATTCAACATTTTTATTTTACATGTTACATGTTTCTTTTCAACATTGTTATTCAATATTGGTATTCAATATTGTAATACAACATTGCTATTCAACATTGTAATTCGACATTGCTATGCAACTTTCTATTTAACATTGCTATTCAATATTGCTATTAAAAATTGCTATTCAACATTGTAATGTAACATTGCTATTAAACATTGTTATTATAAATTGCCATTTAACATTGCTACTCAACATTTTTATTACTACTCAACATTTTTATTCAACATTGTTATTCAACATCTTTATTGAACATTGTTATTCGATATTGTAATTCAACATTGCTATTCAACATTGCCATTCAACATTGTAATTCGATATTGCTGTTCCACATTGCTATTATACATTGCTATTAAACATTGCTTATCAACATAGTAAGTCAACATTGCTATTCAACATTGTAATTCAACTATGCTATTCAACATTGCTAATCAACTTTGTAATTAAACATTGCTATTCAACATTTTTATTAAATATTGCTATTCAACATTGCTATTCATCGTTGTTATTCAACATTGTTATTACTCATTATTATTCAACATTGCTATTTAACATTGTAATTAAACATTGCTAATAAACATTTTAATTCAACATTCCTATTCAACATTGTTATTCGACATTGTAATTCAACATTGTAATTCAACATTTCTCTTCAACATTGCTATTCATCATTTTTAATCAACGTTGTAATTCAACATTGCTATTCAACATTACTATTCAACATTGCCAGTCAACATTGCTATTAAACATTGCTATTCAACATTGTTATTCAACATTGTTATTCAACATTGCTATTCTGCATTGGCATTCAACATTGCTATTCAACATTGTTATTCAACATTGTCATTCAACATTGCTATTCAACATTGCTATTCAACATTGTTATTCGAGATTGTTATTCCACATTGTTATTTAACATTGCTATTCAACATTGTTCTTCAACATTGTGTTCAAAATTGCGATTCAACATTATTATTAAACATTGGGATTCAACATTGGTATTCAACATTGTTATTCAACATTGCTATTCAACATCGTAATTCAACATTGTTATTTAATATTGTTATTCAACATTGCCATTCAACATTGTCATTCAACATTGCCATTCAACATTTTGATTCAACATTGCTAATCAACATAATCATTCAGCCGTTTTTTTCAACATTGCTAATCAGCATTGCTATTCGACATTGTCGTTCAACATTGTCATTCCACATTTTCATTCAACATTGCTATTCAAAATTGCTATTCACCATTGCTATTAAACATTGTCATTCAACATTTGCATTCAACGTTGCTATTCAACATTGCTATACAACATTGCCAATCAACATTGTGCTTCAACTGTTCTATTCAACATTGCTATTCAACATTGCTATTCAACATTGCTATTTAACATTGTCAAGCAACATTTACATTCCACGTTGTCATTTAACATTGCTATTCTATATTGCCATTCAACATTGCTATTCAATATTGCTATTCAACATTGTCATTCAACATTGTCATTCAACATTGCTATTAAACATTGCTATTCAATATTGCCATTCCACATTGTCATTCAACATAGCTATTCAACATTGCTATTCAACATTGTAATTGTTGTGGTGGCAACCACATATTTGCATATGCGAATAACATAACACTATAAATGGCAAGCCTAGGTTGGCCTTGGTGTGTCTTACTCAAATGACACCGGAAGTGACGCCGAAGAGCGTACATGTCCTCCCACCAAGATTCTCTGACTCGACACCGTCATTTGTACATATTGTAAATATATCTTTTCTTTAATACACTTATTATTGCGTTATCTTGTTGTTTGCGTCTTCATTGTATTTCCTTACTAATTATTGTTCAACCTTACAACCACAACAGTTGGCGACGAGATATGAAGCGTCAAATATAACAGTTTTACAAAGAACTATTAAAAAAAAAAAAGTACAACGCAAAGGTTGACGATTTTTTTTTTAATGAATGCAAAGTGTTGACGAGCAAACGGATTTTACGCTAAAGAGAAGTTTTAACTCAAGTGAAAAAAAAACTCTAACGTGGTAAAAGCGACAATTTACTCCGTTTTCTGGGAATCAAACTTGCAAACGAATGTAAAAGTGAAGTTTTGTTTTGTCGCTACACGACAAATCTTACTAAAGGACCGACTTGCAAACGAAAAGCGAACTTTGTTCTGTCGCAAAAACGACAGGTCAGACCCGTATTACGAAAAGCAAGGAAGTAACCTACGAAAAAAGTTCACCAGTGGATTCTAATTACTGTTCTCCGTAAACAAAACAACAACTAAAGGACTTTTTAATTAATATTTTGGTTGACGTCGGTACTAAAAGGAAATACCACAGCTAAAACTAAAATTCAAGGAAAGGATTTTTTTCTTGAAGTTGTCACTGAATAACGGATAATACAGTAAAACGTACTGGAAAAAAAAGGTAATCTCAATTTAAGAGGTATTTTAATTACTAAAATACTAGAGAGAAAAACTCAAAGAACTAAATGTACTGCATACATTTATTCAATTGTGACTCGATTAAAAAAAACCCAAACTTTTATTTGTGGAAAGAGTTACTTATTAGTAAGTGCCTAAAAACGGAAAGTCAATTCCATTTCGTGATTCCAGATAAACCTGTTTTATTTTTTTTTTGCAGCGTGACTCGCAAAAAGAATATATTATTGCAAGCAGCGATATTATTTTTGAAAACAGGAGCTTACAGCAATTTGCTTTTTTGTTGTAACCCAAACCGGTGTATATTGTACATGGTACAATATTTTTTTTAACTACACACAAAAAAAAAAACATGGAAGACTTATCAAAAATGTTCATGCAATTTTTACAAGCACAGGCTGAGCGGGATGAACGCAGACAAGCTACACAAAACGAGTTTTTGCAAACACAAATACAGGCACAGGCTGATCGCGAGGAAAAGAGAGAGGACAAATTATTGAAATGGCAGCAGGAATAAGAAGAAAAGCAGAAAATGGCACAATTAAAGCAGAAAAAAACTTCAATTGGAACAGGAAGAAAGGCATAAGAAACTACAATTGGAATATGAAGAAAGACAAGATGAACGTTTTGCTAAAACACTGGAACTACTAAAGAGTAATCGAGAAAATGTCGATAGTGTTAATTTCTCCCATACAACTATTTTTAATAGCATGGACACATTTCATTATGTGCCTGAGGAAGAGAAGAATTTTTAAGCATACTACACAAGATACGAGGATGTTTTTCAACTGGACTGTAAAAATTGGCCAAATAGTCAGAAAGTGAGCCCCT
Organism: Euprymna scolopes; assembly: GCF_053919585.1. NCBI lineage: Eukaryota > Metazoa > Mollusca > Cephalopoda > Sepiida > Sepiolidae > Euprymna > Euprymna scolopes. The sequence continues at coordinate 80,526,450 of NC_136513.1, read as the reverse complement.
TACTCAGAAAATTGGGTACATCAGAACACAGAAAATTCGTAGATTACATATTACCTAAAAAAAACTGCGGAATTAGAGTTCATGGAAGCTGTAAAATTACTACAAGAATTATTTAATCCAAATATATCTCTTTTTCATAAAAGATGGCTGTGCATGATTCTAAGAAAGATGGACAACCAAGATTATTTGACATACGCATCAGTTGTCAATAAAAACTGCGATAATTTTAAGCTTGCAGAACTAACGGTAGAAGATTTTAAATGCCTAATCTTCGCTCAAGGGTTAGTTTCCACGAAAAATGCAGAAATACGGAGACGAGTGTTGTCTAAGCTGGAATCTGAGCAAGATTTAACCCTCCAGAAACTAGCAGAGGACTGTGAAAGGGCCATTACACTAAAAAAGGATTTTAAAAAATATAGAAGAATCCGGAGTGGCATATGTAAGAAAAGTTAGAAACCCATACGCACCAACCAAGAACTTTACAAAGAAAAGCAATGGAACGGGATATTCCAAAGATAATAACCATAAATATAGTACAGAATATAACAAGCCTCTTCCTAGATATAACTGTAAGAGATGTGCAGAAAAGCATCGGGAATCAGATTGTCCTTATAAGAAGAAAAAATGCTACATTTGTAAGAAGGTGGGACACAATAGCGATTGCTACAGATATAAAGATTACACCAGAAAGAGAGTACAGCAAACAAAATCAAATACAAAATTAGACAAAGATCGGCGAAAATACGTAAAAGTGGAAATATTTAAAACATCAATAAAGTTACAACTCGACTCCGGCTCCGATGTTTCTATAATAAACCTGAATACGTGGAAAAAGTTGGGAAAACCGGCCATGGTGAAAACTAGTAAAGCAGCCCGGACGGTAACTGGTGGTGGTATAAAATTTGAAGGAGAAGTTGTCCTCCCGATAAAATTGAAAGGGATTTCGAAGAAATTAAAAATATTCGTACTAAAAAATATTGAAAATCTGTTTGGAATAGATTTAATTGAGAAATTCGGACTATGGGATAAGCCAATCAATACATTCTGTAAAAAAATTAGAATGTTCTTCTCCAACAACAGTAAATATAAAAGACGATTTAAAAGAATTATTTCCTTAGGCATTCACGACTAACTTAGGTCGCTGCAATAAATTCAAGGCCTCGTTTGAACTTAAAGAAAACGCCAGCCCAATTTTTAGAAAAAAGCCAAATGTTTCGTTCGCTGGGTTGGAAAAGATTGATAAAGAATTAAATAGATTGGAACAGACGGAAATTCTATCAAAAATAGAACACAACGAGTGGGCAGCCCCTACCGTATACGTAAAGAAAAAGAATGACGAAGTTAGAGTGTGCGCAGACTTTTCGACTGGGGTCAACTCCCTATTAAAAGATCACCATTACCCCCTACGAAGCCCAGAGGAAATATTCACAAAGTTGAATGGGGGTAATATCTTCTCCAAGATAGACTTGAGCGACGCGTATTTGCAAATACCGGTCGAGGAGAATTGCTCAAAAATACTATGCATCAATACGCATAAGGTATTATACAAATACAACCGATTGCCTTTTGGCATCAAAGTAGAGCCTGCCATCTTTCAGCAAGCGATGGACACCATGCTAAGTGGTATTGAGTGCGCATATGCATACCTGGACGACATTGTTGTCAGGAGCAAATCCCTAGAAGAACATAAGGAACATTTGAAACAAGTATTTACTCGAATACAAGAATTCGGCTTTAAAGTAAAAGAAAGTAAATGTGACTTTTGTATGAGCGAGATTAAGTATCTTGGACACATAATAAACAAACATGGACGACGTCCAGACCCAGACAGATCTGCGGCAATAAAAAATATGCCAGCACCCGATAATGTAACAACCTTTCAGAGTTTCTTAGGACTCGCAAATTATTACCAATCTTTTATTGAAGGAATGCATAACTTGCGAGCCCCCTTAAATAATCTGCTTAAAACGGATACACCGTGGAACTGGACGCAAGAATGTCAAACCGCTTTTGACAAAATAAAGAGCGCACTAACATCCGAATTATTCTTAACGCACTTTGACACAAACTTAAAAATAGTCGTCGCTAGTGACGCTAGCTCCTACGGCTTAGGAGCATGCATTCAACATATTATGCCGGATGGGTCTAGAAAACCAATAGCGCACGCTTCGAGAACGCTGACACCAGCCGAAAGGGCATATTCACAAATCGAAAAAGAAGCGTTGAGCATAATCTTTGCCGTGACTAAATTTCACCGATATTTATATGGTAGACAATTCATACTTGAAACCGACCATAAACCGTTAGTCACGATCTATGGATCAAAAAAAGGATTGCCGGTATACACCGCAAATATATTGCTGCGCTGGGGTACAATACTACTTAATTACGATTTCCAGCTACAACATCTAGCATCAAAAAAGATTTGCCATGCGGATAGACTGTCAAGACTGATACCACAGAAACACAATCTGGAAGAATCAGTCATTGCAGCAATTCGGACAAATGTTGAAGTAAAAAATATGGTAGCAAACATCATTAAGGAACTACCCGTAACTTTGTCGGACATTAAAAGGGAACCGAGAAAGACGAATATATAAAGGACATAAAAGAGAAAATTATAACGGACACAAAGGTGCAGGAAGTTTTCTCCATATGTGACGATGTGTTACTGTACAGCGAGAGAGTGGTAATACCCAAAACATTGCAGAATAGGATGTTAAGAGATTTCCACACAGGACATCCGGGGATAAATCGAATGAAGTCGTTGATGAGAAGCTACTTGTACTGGCGTAACATGGACACTGACATAGCGACAACAATTGATAAATGTAAAGGATGCCAGTTAGCGGCAAAATCTCCACCTATAGTACACAAACCTTGGCCGAAAACCGACCAACCATGGTCGAGAATCCACATGGACTTCGCTGGTCCAGTAGGTGAAAACTATTATTTAATTGTAGTGGATAGTTTCACAAAATGGCCGGAGGTAATGCGTTGCAGGAATCCAACAACGAACAACTCAATAGGGTTCCTACACGAGTTGTTTGCAAGATTCGATGTACCAGACACACTGGTCACTGACAACGGAACGCAGTTCACATCCGCAGAGTTTAAGGATTTTTGCGACACGTTCCGAGTGAAGCATATCACGACTCCGCCGTATCATCCAAGGTCGAACGGCCTCGCGGAAAGGTTCGTGGACACGCTAAAACGAGCGTTAAAGCAATCCATTGGAATACCAACAGAAAAGCTTTGCAACAATTCTTGCAAGTATATAGGATTACACCACATCCTAGTACACCATCAAACATATCACCAGCTGATCTGATGTTTGCCAGAAAGGTAAAATCAGCGTTTGACAAACTATTGCCAAGGCAGGCAATTATCCGAAACACTACACACACGAGAAGAAAGAAATATAACTCGGGAGATCGAGTATATTTTAAGTGCTACAGAAATAACACATCTTACTGGGAATGTGGAGTAGTGGATAAACGCATTGTTGAGTGTACATACATGATTAAAGGTCCACAGAATATACATAAAAAGCACCTAAATCAGATAAAAAAACGTCATATCCAAGATGATGATGATACGACAACAGTCGAAGAGGAGGACACCATAGATATCATATACGAATCTTTTAATTTGGAACCGCCTCAAAATGCACCTGAACCCCGAAGATCAGGTAGGAAAAGAAAAGTGAATGAACCATTAATGGTAAACCCAAAAAGAAAAAGATATTGAAATCTGTGTGACTTCAAATCTTGGGAGGGGGTGGTGTTGTGGCAACATCTTATTTGCATATGCGAATAACATAACACTATAAATGGCAAGCCTAGGTTGGCCTTGGTGTGTCTTACTCAAATGACACTGGAAGTGACGCCGAAGAGCGTACATGTCCTCCCACCAAGACTCTCTGACTCGACACCGTCATTTGTACATATTGTAAATATACCTTTTCTTTAATACATTTATTATTGCGTTATCTTGTTGTTTGCGTCTTCATTGTATTTCCTTACTAATTATTGTTCAACCTTACAACCACAACAGTAATTCAACATTTTCATTCAACATTGTTATACAGCATTGTTATTCAACATTGTTATTCAGTATTGCCATTTAATATTGTCATCCAACATTGTCATTTAACATTGCTATTCAACATTGCTATTCAACTTTGTCATTCGACATTGTTATTCAACATTACGATTCAACATTGCGATTCAACATTGTCATTCAACATTCTCTTTCAAAATTATTATACAACCGAGTCATTTAATTTATGCATTTAACATTGTCTTTCAACTTCATTATTCAACATTGATATTAATCCTTGTTATTCAACATTGTAATTCAACGATGTTGTTCAACATTTTCATTGAACATTTCTATTCAACACTGCTATTAAACATTGCTATTCCACATTGTCATTCAACATTGCCATTCAACATTGTTATTCAACATTACTTTTCAACATTGCCATTCAACATTGCCATTAAACATTGTCATTCAACGTTGCCATTCAGCATTGCCATTCAACATTGCTATTAAACATTGCCATTCAACATTGCTATTCAACATTGCCATTCAACATTGCTATTCAACATTGCCATTCAACATTGCCATTAAACATTGCTATTCAACATTGTCATTCAACATTTCCATTCAACATTGTTATTCAACATTGCTATTAAACATTGTTATTCAACATTTCCATTCAACATTGCTATTAAACATTGCTATTCAACATTGCCATTCAACATTGTTATTCAACATTGTCATTCAACATTTCCATTCAACATTGTTATTCAACATTGCTATTAAACATTGTTATTCTACATTTCCATTCAACATTGCTATTAAACATTGCTATTCAACATTGCCATTCAACATTGTTATTCAACATTGGCATTCAACATTTCCATTCAACATTGTTATTCAACATTGCTATTAAACATTGTTATTCAACATTTCCATTCAACATTGCTATTAAACATTGCTATTCAACATTGCCATTCAACATTGCTATTCAACATTGTCATTCAACATTTCCATTCAACATTGTTATTCAACATTGCTATTAAACATTGTTATTCAACATTGCCATTCAACATTGCTATTACACATTGCTATTCAACATTGCCATTCAACATTGTTATTCAACATTGCTATTCAACATTGTCATTCAACATTTCCATTCAACATTGTTATTCAACATTATTTTTCAACATTGCAATTCAACATTGCCATTAAACATTGTCATTCAACATTTCCATTCAGCATTGCCATTCAACATTGCTATTAAACATTGCCATTCAACATTGCCATTCAACATTGCCATTCAACATTGCCATTCAACATTTCCATTCAGCATTGCCATTCAACATTGCTATTAAACATTGCCATTCAACATTGCCATTCAACATTGCCATTCAACATTGCTATTCAACATTGCTATTCAACATTGCCATTCAACATTGCCATTCAACATTGCTATTCAACATTGCCATTCAACATTGCCATTCAACATTGCTATTCAACATTGCTATTCAACATTGTCATCTAACATTGTCATTCAACATTGCTATTCAACATTGCTATTCAACATTGTCATCTAACATTGTCATTCAACATTGCTATTCAACTTTGCTATTTAGTATTATCATTAAACATTGTCATTCAACATTGTCATACAACATTTTAATTCAGTGTCCTTATTCCACATTATTATTCAACATAGTTATTCAACATTGTAATACAACATTATCATACAACATTGTTATTCAACATTATCATACAACATTGTTATTCAACATTATCATTCAACATTGTCATCCAATATTGTTATTAAACATTTTCATTGAACATTGTCATTCAACATTATCATTCAACATTGTCATACACCATTGTCATTTAACAATCATTCAACATGGAAATTGCCAAACATGAATGCCAAAATAATAGTAACATCATTCGCAAGTGATAATAAAGCACAAAGATTACATCCATGCTGTCAGCAGGTGTTACATGGAAACACATATGGGGTGAATCAGAGCCTTTTCTTTTTTTAGAAGTATCACTACCGCATGGAAACCCGTCCCTGCTGTGGGCGTAAATTCCATGACTATGGTGGTGTTAAAAGTCTTATTGTGAAGCCATGTTCGAACAATTTTGTATCATGAATTCATCTATAGAACTGACGGGCTAACATCAGTTACGCACAGAAACAACAGGTTATGTCTCTTATAGAAGATTTCAATCTCAGGAAGGTTAGACCGTAATTCTACAATGTTGGCATCGGAAACTTGCTAGAAGAGATTTACATAATAATTTGGGGCCAAGGTTTATGCTCATATTTTGTTATATGATCTTTCATGATGAAGTTGGAAGTTTTATGAAAGAGGTCAGCGTAGGGTAAACAATAGAAGTGAGTGAGAATGACTATAAAATATTTCTAAACCATTGACAAAAGAAAACCCGTAGCAATTCCCACAAATATATCTAGAGACGCGACCAGAAACTAGTGTATGTTCTAGACTTCATTCTTTTAATAACAATACATCAGCCTCATATTTTTTCCACCTACTGATATGACAGCCTTCTTAGGAGTGAGACTTAGGTTCGGGTTAATGGACTATCAGACGGATAATGACATCTCATGTACGACGATTACCTCCAGTACTCTTGTTAATCGGATGGCCACGAATAAAAACCATACTTGTAAGTCATCTCCAAATTTCACTTCTACTGAACAACTATTGATCCGAGGAGTATCATTTTCTCCGTACATTGTACACAGCGGCTGAGGACAGAGAAACAATGTATGGGAAGCGAAAAGTGCATTTTCTACTCACAATTAAAAAAATAGATTGTAATAAACAATCACTAATTATTATACAAGGTGTCAAAAAAGAAAGTGAACTGTTTTGAACTTAAATAGTCTTTATTTTTTTATATCTTTTTGTAATTTTAACAGAATCTGACTAAGACATTGGGAAATTTTTAAAATAAATGCAAAATTCAAAGAACTTTTATTCATAAAAAATGTCTTTTAAATGTTACCTATTTTAAGCATTGCATATTTGTGTTCTTTTCAACACATTATTCATGACAGATTGCAGAATCTCTGGATTGCGATTTAACTCCCTTACCTCATTCCTAGTGTTTTCCTTCTATTCTTGCAGGGTTTGGGGCTTGTTAACATAGACGCTTTCTTTAAGATATCCCCACAAGAAAAAAGTGGGACTAGTCAAGTTTGGGGAACGTAGTCGCCATTTGACATCGCCATAGCAAGAGATAATGTTGTCACAGAATTGCCTGAGAAGTCCCATAGTGTCTCTCGCCGTATGTATGCTGTTTAATGCTATACTTATTAATAATTAATTTCAAAAATATTATCTGTAAAATATCTGAAATAGAGAAAAAAAATAATCATTAATGGTAAAATGACAAAGATTTTCAAATCTTCAGTGACTTTTTGGACACTCTGTACTTTCTTTTTTTTTTCATTTTTCTTAAACCTTTTCTTCTAGGGGATGGGACATCCAACCAGATGTCTGACATTTACCCCTATTTTAGTGAGTCCAACCAAGAGATCTTTTCAGGATTGTAGCCGTCCCTTTCAGTGCAATCGTTTGTATTTCACTTGCAGTTGGTTCACCGGGTATGCTTGTTATGTACTTTTTAAAGTTCTTTTTCATAAGCCCAGTTGCACCTATGATGACTGGTATAATTGAAACGTCTTTTAATTTCCAATTTCGTTTCATATCATACATAAGTCCTTGATACTTTGTAATCTTTTCCCTCTCAACTCTGTTAAGCCCTGTATCATTGGGTACACTGACCTCTATTACGGTCGCTTTTTTGTTTGCTCTGTCCCAAATCACTATATCTGGTTTAACAGCTGCATTAAGTTTTAATGTGCCTTCCAAGAATAAAAAGATACTTCTCCTCTCACATTTTCAGATATGAGTACAGCTAAAAAAATAGACGAACATTTGAAATAATGAGAAAACCACAGGTTCTAAATAAAACTTTAAAATAAAATTTACACCAAGTAAAAGAATAAATAAATGACTTTTTACAAAATTTTTGGATGGGGTAAAGTTAGGAATTGATTTTGACTTACATTGCAAAGCTGAAAAAGCAAAAATAAATGTGTATTTATGTGACTGTGTTTTAAAAAAGGGAGGATAACTTAAAATGTATGTTTTTTTTTCTTTTTTTTTTACATAGGCATCACCACATTATCTACCGAATCGATAGAAAGATCCCACCATTTTTCCAGCGGCCTTGGCAACAGATTTGATGTACGTGTTCCATTTCTTTTGGTGTTTTTCTTATTCTACCATTCCATTATATGCAAACAAGAACTTCACTTTCCCGTAGCGTTAGTACAAGCAATAGTCGATTCAACAAACGTTTCGTGGAATATTTTTCAATAAGAATTTGAATAGCGATTAGCTTTTGAACAGTGCGAAACGTCCATGTTTTGACGCTAAGTTCAAATGTTAGAAAAGAATAAAAAAACAATTCAAAATAACCTTTTTTAATTAAGTTTGAAGGGAAGTAAAGTGAAGATTGACTTCCGAGTTACGATGCCAGCTAAAATATTTGTATTGAAATATCACTTAAAAAAAAGAGATAACTTAGTAAAATTTTCCTTCCGTGTTCTTCATAACGAAAAAGGCATTCCACATTAAGTACTGTTGTCCATATAAAAACATCGACCGTTTTCTTTTCTCTCACACACACAAACACAAATGCAAATACACACACAAACACAAATACAAATACACAAACACAAATACAAATACACAAACACAAATACACAAACATAAACACAAATACAAATACACAAACACAAATATACAAACACAGACACACAAACACAAACACAAATACACAAACACAAATACAAATACACAAACACAAATAAAAATACACAAACGCAAACACAAATACACAAACGCAAACACAAATACAAGTATACAAACACAAATACAAATACACAAACACAAATACAAATACACAAACAAATATAAACACAAACACAAATACACAACCACAAATACACAAATACAAATACACAAACACAAACACAAATACAAATACACAAACACAAATACACAAATACAAATACACAAACACAAATACACAAATACAAATACACAAACACAAACACAAATACAAATACACAAACACAAATACACAAATACAAATACAAACACAAATGCACAA
>NC_136513.1:80494704-80507204 GCF_053919585.1 Euprymna scolopes | reverse complement strand
GTTGATATGATTGTAATCGAAAGATGTGTAACTAAACAGATAAAACCGTAAGTAATGTATATATATATATATATATATATATATATATATATATATATATATATATATATATAAAGCTGAACGTCTGTGTGTATGTGTCTGGTCACGAATAGGGTCCTATATGGTTGACTATTATAGAAAACTGATCACATATAATGATAGAAGATGTATTGAGACACAGGAATGGGTATGTTTGATCTGGTAGAACGGTGGTTCATTAAAATTGTGGGGTCTGCCTTGGCGCCTGGTCCACAAAGTATGGAAATAAAAAAATTAAAAATTAAAAAAATAAGTTTACAAGTGTTTTTGATATAGATGTACATAAGAATACTTTGATAAGTATGTTTTAACTTTAATAGGGATTGTATGATAAAATTGTGGGGTCTGCGTCCGCGCCTGGCCTCTATAGAATTGAAATAGGTACAAACTTTAATAAATACTTTTCATATCTATCTGCGTAAGTTTACTTTGATAATTATGTTTCAGTTTGAAGAAATATGGTATAATAAAATTAAGGGGTGTTCGTTCGAACCTGACCTCCATAGAATTGAAATATGTGACTAAGTTTAACAAGGTTTTTTAATATAGATCCGCAGAATGTTGTGATAAGTGTTTCAGTGTGAACAGGTATGGTATAATAAATTATGGGGTTTATCTATTTTATTTTTACTTTCATCATACTTTGCTTTTGTTTTGATACCCCCAAATTCGAAGCTATCTCTTTACAACCCTTCGTTTTCATAACCTATCATACTTTCATAAATCGGAGTCCATTTTCTGTAGGCTGTTTTTGTACCCAGTCAATGGCGGGTACTTTTGCTAGTATATATATATATATATATATATATATATAAGTAGTAACGTTCGTGTGTGTGTTTGTCTGTGTGTACAACTCCCTATGATCAAAGAAAAGAAAGTGCGTGTAAACCTCTCCTGGTCAAGAAATACTAAAGTCTCTTGATAAGGATACTTCTTTTTTTTTTTTTTTTTTACATAGGCATCGCCACATTATCAAGGCCCAGAGGCCACTCAAGGATAAGGGTTAAAGAGTGTACAGTAGAAATTGGTCAATATAGTAATCATTAGTAATGAAAATTTGGTAAATTTGATAACTTATATGGAACGGCTCATCAAGAACTTATTAACTTTAGACTTGAACACAACCATATTGTAGTCAGCCGGAAAGCAGGAAAACGGAAGACAATTCCACAGGTGTGCAGTTCTAAGAAAGAAGCTTTGTTCATGGAATCTACGTTTAGGTTTAGGCACAGATAAAGAGTGGGGGAAATTATTGATAGTGTTTACAGCTAGACGAGTGTTTCTTGTGAAAGTTTGGCGAGGGGGGACCATAGATTGAAGCTCAGTTGAACAGTTTCCATGAAAATAACGATACATCAGAGACAAACTCGCAACATCTCTTCTGTGAGATAGAGGTTGCAAGGAGGAGAAAAGGACATCACCTACGAGGCTTCGAAGTCTATTTTGAACTCTATCAAGGCAGGACAAGTCCTTTCTAGCAGCTCCTGCCCAGATGTGGCAACAGTATTCCATCCTTGGACGTACCTGGCTCTTATATAAATAGAGAATAGCATCAGCAGTGAGATATCTACCGGATCGATAGAAAAATCCCACCATTTTTCCAGCGGCTTTGGCAACAGATTTGATATACGTGTTCCATTTAAGATCAAGAGTAATGGTCAAGCCCAGAAGCTTGTCAAAACTTGAGGCCTCCTGAAAACGAGAGCCATTCATTTCAATTGATGACAAATGTGGATTAGAATGTTGATGATGTAAAGAGAGAAGCTTGGTTTTAAATGCATTAAAAGTAACCAGCCACTCCTTTCCCCGTTGTACTACGTGCTCAAGATCAGAGGAGAGAGAATTGGAGAGAACTTGGTCGTTTACTGTCTTAGATGTGGTACCATAAATGATAGTGTCGTCAGCATAAATGTCTACAAATGATGTAAGGATATGATTTGGAAGATCATTAATGTAGATCAGGAAAAGAGTTGGGCCCAGGATGGATCCCTGAGGGACACCGGCATTAATACTGTGAGCTTTTTATTTTTGCCCCTCAACTACTACTCTTATGAACCTATCAGAAAGAAATGATTTAATAATTGAGAAGACTTTTCCAGCTATACCATAGCTAGCGATCTTATGAAGTAAACCTTTATGCCATACCCTATCAAAGGCTTTAGATATGTCAAGAGCAATTGCCCTAGAAAGATTGCCACCGTCGAGAGATTTGCTAATCCTATGCGATATAACTGTAAGGACATCTGCTGTAGATCTAGCAGAACGGAAACCATATTGAGTGTCACTAAGAAGGTTATTTTTGTTGAGATGTTTGATTACTTCTGTATTTAACACAGATTCTAGCAACTTACTCATGACGCACAGGAGACTTATTGGCCTGTACTGAGAGGGGGATGAGCGATCACCTGAATTCTTAAATACAGGGCATACTGATCAGATTTTCCAGGGAGATGGGAAACTATTCTCCTTAAGACAACGTTTAAACAGTTTTGTAAGTATGGGCGCTAGTTCAGGTTGAAGTTTTTTGAGTACTATAATTGGAATACCGTCAGGGCCAGTTGCTTTACTCGAATCAAGGTTTTTGATTAGCTTCGCAACATCACGTACAGATATACGTATATCACATAGCGTGTTTTCTGATACAGGAGGAAATATTGGGGGTTGGCGGTCTAGGTCGCAAAGGGTAGAATTAGCTGCAAAGTTCTTGACAAAGAGTTTGGCTTTGTCTGATGCTGACGAGATTACCTCAGGTCAATTGATAATAGTTGGGATGGAGCACACGCTTCTGTTCAGGATTCTGTTTGCTATTTGCCAAAACTGGTGGGAACTAAGCCGCTGCTCAGCTACTTTGGACTTAACAGATTGAGCATACACCTCTCTTGCGTTCCTTATTACTTTCTTACAATGGTTGTGGCAGTCCTGAAAACGGCTTTAGTTTCCCTACATCTATTACGTTTGAAGCAGTGGAAAAAGTGATTTCTGTGCGCAATGGCAGCAGCACATTCTGGAGAGAACCATGGCTGGCTGTTAGGTTTTTGCTGAAACTTTTTAGAGGGTATGAAATGGTCAATACCTACAATTAACCATTCAGTCAGGTCTAATACTATAGAGGACACATCCTTTTTAAACATGGAATGCAGAGGTAGATCAGATATAAATGTACGGAAGCTATCCCAGTCAGCCTTAGTGTATCGATATACTGTACGATGAAGAGGTGCGTCTGGGGACTTATTACATTTCATTTTTATCTTAATTGATACAACAGAGTGGTCGGAACATCCAAGAGGCGACAGAACAGAAACTGAACATAGTTCAGGGCAAGTTGTGAGAAAAAGGTCTAGTAGGCTCGCATACTGGCCGTCATTATCGGGCGCACGGGTGGGTTCCTGAACAATCTGAGTGAGGTCATAGGCAATGGAGAAATCATGACAGAACCTCCCCTCATCATCGGTCTTGTTTGAGTGGGTCAACCATTCGACGTTGTGAACATTGAAGTCTCCACATACGTGAATGTTAGCTGAAGGATAAGTAGAAAGGACTTGGTCAATTTTCTCAGATATGCTTTGAAAGATAGTAACTCCGCTGTTGTGGGGGCGATAGAGAGTAAATATAAATGCAGTAGTGTGAGCTAAAGCAACCCGGAAGCACATATAGGGTAAGTTAGGATCTTCCCTGGAGAGGAGACATTTATTTTTATCTGTCACATCTATATATAGCTTTCTTCACACCACATACACATAGACTGAGTTACGGTCATTAGCATATCACATTAAATTAAATCATTTAAAATAATTAGCACGATGATATTACTTATTCGAAATAATAGCCTCGTTAATACTATACTATTTAAAAATATAATTTAAAATGTAATTATTTAGTTTATTTTCATTTCAATATATATTTGATTTTTACTTATTATTAGTGTAAATCTGAACCCTTCTATTTTCCAAACCAGAAAACAAAGGGAAATAACCCTGATAGTTTAATTCTTGGAGCACGTTATTATATATTTTTCTAGTAGATTTGTTTTCATTTCGAAATATTCTTCTAAGCTGAATTATTATTTTTATTTTTTATTCGGGGGTAATTTTTGTCCGCTTAAACTTTTAGAACTTAAAGAAACTTTTTTATTTGTTATTATTGAGTTATCCGATTCTTTCACGCTATTTAGTAGTTTTACGCCGATATAATTCCTCGTTCTGTTTATAATTGTTTATTAAAAAAAAAACTTACAGCCATTGAATTATAAGTGATTTGCCATACTTATAGGTAAAAAAACAAAACTTACAGACATTGAATTATAAGTATACTTATAGATAATTGTTTTCATTTCAAAATATTGTTCTAAGCTGAATTATTATTATTTTTATGTGTAGGTAGTTTTTCCCGCTTAATCTTAATATTTAAAGAACCTTTATTTGATATTGTTGAGTTATCTGTTTCTTTCACTGTATTTAGTAGTTTTACGCCGATATAATTCCTCGTTCTATTTATAATTGTTTATTTTTGAAAAAAAAACTTACAGCTATTGTATTATAAGTGATTTGGCATACTTATAGGTAAATGTGCACTGAACAGATACGATAATACTTAACGTTAAATTAAAATTTTGATATCTTTTAATTTAAACGCAAAAAAAAGACAATTGGGACGCTGAAAATGTACACAGTAAAACAATACGTTGTAAACTGCTCTTATGTTTGTCAACGGGTTAAAGTAGATTTATTTGTAAGAAAATTGCGTTGAAATAACTTAAACGTAATCCGGAAATGAACGATGGAAAAAAAATGCAGAAAGAAAATTTAACCTAAAATGAGCACCCACACGTTGACCCCCCCCCCCGAAAAAACATTTTGTTTACATTGGGGCGGGGGTGATGTCGGCGGCGATCGGGGTGGGGGACGTTGTGGCGTTGTTGTAATTATACTATTTAGAAACATTATTTATAGTTTGTTTATTTCAGTTAGCATACATTTCGTTTATATTTAATTAATTTACAGTCATTAATATCTTTCAACAGTTGCATTTAAAACCGGAATGATGCCACCCAAACGAAGTAGAAACGAAACTGAGGAAAAAAGAGTGGAAAGATTGGAAACTAATAGACTAAGAGTTGCTGCAACTCGCTTTAATGAAACCACTTTACATAGAGAAAGACGCCTGATACTCAACAGAATACGGCAAAGAGAAAGGAGAGCAAGACTGTCCGATTTGCAAAGAGCAACCCAACGTGAAGCTGACAGAAATAGCCATGCTGCAAGGCGATTAAATTCATCACAAGAGGAAATTCAAGAAAGGCAAAGTGATGCTCGGGAAAGAGAGGCAATACGACGATCAAATGAATCACATGAGGTAACAAGTAGACGTACACAAGGTCAGTTGAGAGAGGCTCAACGACGACAGAATGAATCAGAAATTCAACAAAGCATTCGCCTATACCAAGGGCAAGAGCGAGAGGCTGCAAGGAGAGAAAGAGTGTGACTTTGACTCAGCAAATGACAGAAAAAGAGCAGCTAGACAACGAATCACTGCTTTGAGACAACATGAAATAGAACACAGTAATAGAAAAGAATTGCTCTACAACAAAAATGACTCACTATAGCCGATATAGGAAAAATGGACAAAGTATGTCAACATTGCTCAGCTGTGAAATTTAAAGGAGAAACAACTGGTTGTTGTTCTTCTGGCAACGATGTGCTTGATAGCTTTCCACCACTGCCTCAGTTGCTGCAAGATTGCTCTCCGGCAACGGTCCCATCTCTAAAGGGTTTCTGCAAAATCTACGCAGTTATAACATTTGTTTTGCAATTACATCATTTGGTCAGGAAATTGCGGCGGTACATGGGTGGAATCCTTCTTTTAGAAATCGAGGCCAAGTTTGCCACCAAATTGGGAGTCTTTTGCCACCTGAAGATGCAACAGCAAAATTTATTCAAGTCTATTTATTGGATAGTCTGGAAGAGGAACTACATAATCAGGGATGTGACAGCAATTTTATTCCTACCATTTGATGACTCGGCCTGGAAACTATTTTCTTTGGTACCGAAGACTATTTCAACAATGGCTGGTGGATGTGTACTGCAAGATTGAAACAGAACGTTTACAGTTCCTGAGGCGAGAGAACAAACCTGGAGAGTGGACAATTATGGCAACTTGAAGGATCCAATTCTTAGGGAGAGTGGGAATCGAGAACAGATTAGTGAACGAGTTGTACTTCCGGCTACTTACAAAGGAGGCCCTCGATACATGTTTCAGCGCTAAAGCGATGCCATGGCGTATGTTCGGCGAATGGGCCGAGCCGACTTCTTCATCACATTCACGACAAATTCAAAGTGGACAGAAATTACAGAAAATTGTCTTCAAGGACAAGAAGCTCAGGATCGTCCAGATATTGTTGCCAGAGTCTTCAGACAGAAGCTAAAAAAGTTACTTTAATTTATTAAGAAAGGGGGATTTGGCAGGTTGAGGGCTTTCCTGTACAGCATTGAATATCAAAAGAGAGGACTGCCGCATGCAGTGGATTGTTCCCTACAACAAGGTCCTCCTTCAGCAGTTTAATGCTCACATTAATGTAGAAATTTGCAGCTCTGTCCAAAGCATCAAACACGTCCTTAAATACCTGCACAAAGGATGTGACCAAGCAGTGTTTGAGCTACAAAAAACTGATGGAGTAGCTAACCAACAGGACCAAGTACAAAGTCACATTGCGGATGAGATTCAGCAGTTCCAGAATGCAAGGTATGTCGGCAGTTCAGAGGCAGCCTCGGGGATATTGGAACATCCCATTCATGAACATTTCCCTCCAACTGTACAACTTTCTGTTCATCTTGAAAATGGGCAGCGTGTCATATTCTCAGCTGATACCGCTCTGAAAAGAGCCCAAGGCCCACCATCTGCTACAACTTTGAGAGCATTTTTTTTTAACTCTGCCATGAGGATGATTCTTCAAGGGGCCTCAAATACATAGAAGTCCCTGAGTTTTACACTTGGAACAAATCATCAAAGAAATGGAACAGAAAAATGCGTTGAAGGAACTGAACATAATGATGTATGAAAGACATCATGTATTGGAAGATTAGTCCAAGAACAGGGAAGTGTTATTTCTTACGCCTTTTGCTCAATGAGGTTGCTGGTCCAACTTCATTTCAAGATTTGCGAGCATACAATGGTCAATTTTTTTAAATATACAGAGCAGCGTGCTTTGTCCGAGGCCTTCTGGAAAATGACCATCACTTGCATGAAGTAGTAGGAGAGGCAAGTGCCACTCAATCATCTTCGAATTTGCGAAGTCTTTTTGCGATAATTGTAACGGCCTGCGAGCCAAATAATCCTTTTGAGATCTGGATGGCTTTTCGTGATGTAATCTCTGAGGACATACTTCACAGACACAGGCGAGAAGTTAACAATCCAGAAGCAAATTTTAATGAGTACATCTACAATAAAACTCTCTGTCTAATCGAGGAAAAAGTTCTCCTTATGTGCGGTCAACCATTGGCAAGCTATGAATTACCTGCATCGAAGCAAGGAGGAGATGAAAGACTCATAAGAGAATATCAACGTGAAGTAAATTACAATGCTGAAGAACTAACAGATTCTCAAATAGAAGTTTTGCAGTTCATTCATGACAATGTTGGAAGCACAAGGTGAGATGAACAAAAATATGTTTCTTGATGCTGCAGGTGACACGGGCAAGATTTTTGTCATCAATTTGATCCTTGCAAAGATTAGATCCATGAGAAAGATTTTGTTTGCAACAGCATCCAATGGCATTTCTGCCACTCTACTACAAGGTGGCCGCACTCTTCACAACACTTTTAAAGCACCCTTCGATACTCATCGAATGGATCAGCCAGTTTGCACAATTACTGGTACCTCAGCTTTGGCAAAAATCATTCGTGACACCTCAGCAGTCATTGTAGATGAAGTCCCAATGACACACAGGAGTGCTTATGACGCAATTTACCGAACATTGCAAGACATCACAGGAAACAAGAATCCCATGGGTGGCATTCCCCCCTTATTTTGCGGTAATTTCCGTCAAATCCTCCCAGTGGTTAAAAATGGCACAAGAGCTAACATTGTCAAGGCAAGTTTGAATCAGTCCTATCTCTGGAGGCATGCTATCGTGAAGAGATTGACCACTAATATGAAAGCCTGTATCTCTGACAACACGGCTGCAGCTGACTTCTCAAAATTGTTTCTCCAAATTGGTAATGGTCAGTTTCCAATCACTCCTCCACCTGACACAATGAAGATTCCGACCGAGCTTGGTAAATGTGTCAATAATCAAAAGCAACTGAGAGACAAAGTCTACCCGGATCTGCAAAATAATGGAAAATCATCGGAATGGCTTGCTTAGGTGGCTATTATTTCGCCATTAAACAGCAATGTGAATCACTTGAACAATTCAATAATGGATGAATTTCCAGGAGACGCAAAGGAATACAAGTCAGTTGATTCAGCTACTAATGAACATGAAGCTGTTCATTACCCTGTGGAGTTTTTGAACTCTTTGGAATTATCTGGAATGCTTCCTCACATTTTAAATCTCAAAATTGGACCCCCAATCATGACTTTTCGATCTTTGGAACCACCAAAAACAACTAATGGAACCAGATGTGTTCTCACTGGATTACACAGCAATGTACTTGAGGCTACTATTTCTTGTGATCTCTACAAAGCCAGAACAGTTCTATTGCCAAGGATCCTCTTAGTTC
Organism: Euprymna scolopes; assembly: GCF_053919585.1. NCBI lineage: Eukaryota > Metazoa > Mollusca > Cephalopoda > Sepiida > Sepiolidae > Euprymna > Euprymna scolopes. Next base: position 80,498,409 of record NC_136513.1, on the reverse strand, counting down.
CATCTGACTCTCAACTTCCATTTACATTCCGGAGGCTCCAGTTTCCTGTGAAGGTGTGTTTTGCAATGAGCATAAATAAAAATCAAGGTCAGACGTTTAAAACCATTCGCGTAGACCTGACATTAGACTGTTTCAGTCACGGTATGTTCTATGTCTCCATCAGCCGGACAGGAAGTTCAGAAAAACTCTACATTCTGGCTCCAAATCAAAGTAGAAATAGTAGGCTCTTCAATGAAAAGTTCTACAAAAGATATAATGAAAACCTTATATGATCTGATTGTGGTATGTTTTCAGTATTCAATTTTTTTAGATAAGATTTAAGCATCGAGTTGAAATTTACTTCCCTCTTACAACATCCACTTACTGAAAAGGTGCCCACAAATCGCGTACCTGAGTGTGCAGCAACTTCCCGTGCAAAGCGCGGTTATCTTTGCTAGTATATATATATATTTTTTTTCCAAGTTAATATTCGAAGTTTATACGAGACTGTTTAATAATAAGCAGAACAAGATATACTTTGTATTTTTTTTTTTTTTTTGCATAAACATGTAGGTATCGCTACAAGATCAGGAGTATCTTTCAGTCAATTCACTATAAATAACTAGAGACTTCATCAGGGAATGTTGCTTTTCCAAAAGTTCAGTCTATAAACATTATTGACTGAACTTTTATATAAAAAAAAAAATCGAACGAAATCTCTTGATATATATAAGTAGTTGACTGAAACATATTCATGATCGTGTAATGATACCTAAATGCTTATTTAAAACGAAATAATGTGTGTGTGTGTGTGTGTGTGTGTGTGTGTGTTGATACGGCATAATTCACTTTGACACACCGGTTCCCGTTAGATCACCGATGTTAAGCAACGTTGGGTCTGGGCAGTACTAAAATGGTTAACGATTTGGAAAGTCCAGGTGATGTATGTGGTCTCCGCTTATCTCAGCATTGATTCCAGTCATTTAGCAATTCTCCTTGCAACTGGACTGAAGCAGTGCTGATTCAGGACAGGTGTGGTTGTGATTACGCAACCCTTGCCTCATAATCACACGCGCAGCTATCCTTACAGAGAGTACCCAGTTTCTTGAGATTGAACGGAGGCATCCAATCGCGTGTGTGTGTGTGTGTGCGTGCGTTTTCAACAACTTAAAAATATTTAGCAAAAACTAATTAACAATCAAATTCATCATTATATTTTAGACAAAAAAAAAATGAATAATTAGAAACGTAGAAAATACTAATCATAATAAGCTATATATATTCTGCTGTAGTAAAATGTATCCGAAATTTAAATTGGATTAGTCTGATTTTAAGTTTTTCTCATGAAATTTTATCACTATTATCTATCTATCTATCAATCTATAAAAGTGAACGTGTCTGTGTGTGTGTCTGTCTGTCTGTCTGTCTGTCTGTCTGTCTGTCTGTGTACATTTCCCTACGCAATAATTCTGTCAATTTTTGGTCTACAGACTCGAAATTGTATATACAGGGTACTGAGATTTGGGAAAATCTATGTGATCGGGTTTCGGCCAGAAATTTGGCTGTTAAAGGGTCAAAGTTCAACGATTTGACCTTTGAGAATTCTACCAAACTCCTCCGACAATTTGGGGTCTAAAAACTTGAAATTTAAGATATAGGTTCCTTAGACATGGATCTAACTTAATAACTTGATTTGATCCCAAAACAATAAATGTTAAAGGGTCATCATAGGGGTCAAAGTTTTAAAAAATTGACTGCTTTTTTTTTTTTTTGCTCAACATACACCTCCAAATACCCGGGCAACGTCGGGCACCCATGCTAGTTTATTATATATATAAGTGAACGTGTGTGTGTGCGTGTGTGCGTGTGTGTGTGTGTACATTTTCCTACGCAATAACTCTGTCAATTTTCAGTCTACAGACTCGAAATTTGATAGAGGGCACTGAGATTTGGGAAAATCCTCGTGATGTGTTTCCGGCTAGAAATTTGACTGTTAAGGGGTCAAAGTTCAACAATTTGATATTTGAGAACTCTACAAAACTCCTCCGCCAATTTTGGGTATAAACAATTGAAATTTTAGATATAGGCTCATTGGACATGGATCTAACTTAATAACTTTATTTGAAATTTACCTCTTGTGCGCAGATCGTCATATAACGATTAGATAACTCTGACCAACGAAAACAGAAAACATTTAAAAATAAAATGTTTAAATTTCAATATTTCTATCGTTTGATGATGGCCCTGTTGATGTATTCATTGCTAATAGTTAAAAATGGCTTCTTCGAATATCCCGACACCGGTAATCGTGAAATCCTGCACTGATGAGTCCCGAAAGGATGAAACACTAGTGTCTGTAGGTATATATATATATATATATATATATATATATATATATATATATATATATATATATATATATATATATATATATATATATAAGAGCAAATAGTTAATAAACATGTTAAAAACACTTTGAAAAAGAGTTAATAATATATTTAATCTGATAAGGAAACCCTTGATTTTTTTTTTGTATTTTGACTTTGAATTCTAAATAAGTACCAAACTTTCTTAGAAAAAATTGTAAAAAGAGAAAAGAGGCAAATGCTATTAACAAATCAAAATTAAAATCTTTTTTGTACTACAAAAAAAAGGAAAAAAAAAATTTGGTGTTTATTTTAAAACTAAATTGCAGAAAAATCTATGTATATAACTGTCATAGAACAAAGATATCATATTCCAAAAATCAAGTAATCATCTTTTACAATTTTTCGTGATTTTAATAGGAAATTGTATCCATTATAATGCTGATTTTGATCTTCAGAGTTAGAATCGAGTTGTCTACCCCTTATTTATAAAATGGCAGATCAAAACAATGTCTTGCTTAGGCATAAAATATATATTTCATCAATTTATGTGATTTTTGGAATATGGCATTTGCGTTCGATGACAGGCACAGACGTTTTTTTTTTTTTTAAAGATTTTTTTTTGTATTTTGACTTTGAATTCTAAATAAGTACCAAACTTTCTTAGAAAAAATTGTAAAAAGAGGCAAATGATAGTAACAAATCAAAATGATAATTTAAAATAAAAAAAGTGAAATATTAAAATTTTGGGTGTTTATACGATAGAATTTGAACAAGACGTAACTAACTGGCCATTCGGCTTTGCTTGGAACATGATGTAAGCTACCGAGCATTGCTGATTATCAAAAGGTAACAGTCATATTTAAGGATAATACAGAGGGAAACATTTAAGTATTATAAAATCACCAGAAAAAAAAAATACATCTGTATATATATATATATATATATATATATATATATATATATATATATATATATATATAAGAGCAAATAGTTAATAAAACATGTTAAAAAAACACTTTGAAAAAGAGTTAAAAACATATTTAATCTGAAAAGGAAACACTTAATAAGTGGATAGTCCTTAATCTGCGGAGTTTCAAAGAAATATTTTCCTTCTCATCAGAGGGTAGGAATTAGCAAAATGCGGGATCGGATTTTGCATACAAAAATATTTAAAACTACAAGTAAGTCAAAGATCTTACTTGATAACAAAAAACGAAGCAGAGGGAATATGGTGAACTAAAAAGGTAATTACATGTGAATGGATAGTTCGGTGAAAGGTGAATAATCCAATGGCGGTAGAATCCAAAAATATAACTCCAAGAATGTTAATTAAATTTCATTTTGCACAAGTAAAATC
>NC_136513.1:80474704-80489704 GCF_053919585.1 Euprymna scolopes | reverse complement strand
GAAGAATAGATAGAAGAAGCCCTCGACAAACCAGACAGGCAGCTAAATCCCACCCCACACAGTAGGGAACCCTAGATGTAAAAGATCTTTCTACTCCAGTAGTTTCTTCCCCAGAGCCGCTAGACTCTGGAATTCCATTCCAGGATCCTGCTTCTCTAACTGTACTGACATGCAGAAGTTCAAGTGTAACGTGAACCGATATCTTGCTGCCCAAATCCCTACATAGTGCCCCAGTAGTTGCTCACCCTGATAGTAGCCCCCTACACCAAAGTGGCAATGTGCCTTGTTTGGGGTGAAAATGTAATTTAAAAAAAAAGATAGATAGATAGAAGAGAAGAGAAGAAGAGGTGAAAGTCTGCTGTGGAATTTCTACAGGTCCTGCCAGTTATTATTATTGGCTCAACAGGGGCTTTAACATAGCTCATCAAAGATCCTATTGAATACAGCCTGTGATGTATCCTGGAAACTGAGTGATAAAAAGTCTCCCCAGATTTTCCAGTACTCTCCACCTCTTTCGATAACATTTGCAAATAAATTTGCATTATTGCAACAGCTACTTGCCATTGATTTCATTGCAGTGGCCATTGGTCTTTACTGGAATTAGAGTGGCAATAAACCTCCCCAAGGCCCCAGTTCTCTCCGCATATATACATTGGAGGTCTGGTCAATGTTAACCACTCGGTCTGTCCTTCCTCCTTGACTACTTGGCTATTTGGTCTCATTATTTAGGGGGGGGGCAGTGATGTGATAATGGGAAATGGGGGAGGGGTTAGAGAATGCAGCTTCAATGTTCTTGGTTCCATGTAGCGATTCATGTTTTGTCTCTGTAGCAGTTTGTTTGGTCTACGCTTATGGTTCATGTGTGTTAGTCTCCACATTCAAGGGTTTTCTTTAATATTTCAGTTGTTTTCATTATTGTTGTTCGTTGTATTATTCCAGTCTTTGCTTTGATTCCCATTTCTCCTATTATTTTTTCAAAGTTTTTCGGGATTGTTCCTAGTGCTCCTACTATTATAGGTATTATTTGATTTTCTTCATCGTCCATATCCCTTTCAGCTCTCTGGCTAGCTCTGTGTATTTGCTCTGTTTCTTCTCTTCTTTGATATTCACCCTATGGTCAGCTGGAACAGCAAAGTCTACGATTTGACAGGATTTTTTATTTTTGTTGTTAATTATTACGATATCCGGTCTTCTTGCTTGGATGGGTTTATTATTTGATTCTTATTCTTATTATTATTCTTATTATTATTATTATTATTATTATTATTATTATTATTATTATTATTATTATTATTATTATTAGATAGTAGTCTCAACGTTGGTATTTTTAGTTGGATTTTTTCCTTGACCATCAGCTCAATTCCTTTCACTTTGGACATTCAAATTCTACTTTAACACTTTCGCCGTTTTTAACAGGCAAGCCTTTTACAAAATCGGAAAAGAAATTGCCTCGTCAATCTGATTAAGCCGTTTATGGACTTCTTTACATTTTCATCGTCTAATTCCAATTTCAGATTTTAATTTTTCCTGTTCTTTCTCTCGTACTCTGGTATCGAAAGGGCAGGCTGTGTCAATAATTGAGCAAGTGCTTTGTTTTTGTTAAGAAAAATTGTGTCAGGTTTGGAGTGTTAAATTATTATTATTTACTCACTAGCAGTAATCATACAAGCCATCATCAAAGACTGCTCTTTGAGAACAACTTGTGGTGTTCCCTGGAGTCTGAGTGACGACGAGTTTCCTTACACATTCAGTAATCTCCACCTCTTTCGATAACCTTTGTAAAAAAAAATTGCGTTATCGCAACAGCCGCTTACCATTGATTTCTCGTTGGCGGCGACCACTGAAATTATTATTATTGTTGTTGTCAGGTTTGGAGTGTTGAATTTTTATTATTATTATTAGTAGTAGTAGTAGTAGTAGTAGTAGTAGTAGTAGTAGTTTCTTTTTCAAAAAATGTGTGTTATCGTAATGGCCGCTTACCATTGATTTATTGTTGGCAGGGACCATTATTATTATTATTATTATTATTATTATTATTATTATTATTATTATTACTGTCAGGTTTGGAATGTTAAATTTTTATTATTATTATTATTAGTAGTAGTAGTAGTAGTAGTAGTAGTAGTAGTAGTAGTAGTAGTAGCAGCAATTACTTTTACAAAAAAGAATTTGCGTTATCGCAACGGCCGCTTACAATTGATTTTTCGTTGGCGGTGACCACTGAAATTATTATTATTAACACACTAGAAGTATAACACAAGCTATCATCAAAGAGTTTTGTTTGAGAACAACTTGTAGTGTTCCCTGGAATCTGAGTGACAAGTCTCCCCAGTACTCTCAACCTCTGTCGATAACCTTTGCAAAATATGTTGCGTTATCGCAACAGACGCTTACCATTGATTTTTGGTTTGCAGCGACCATTGGTCTTCATTGGAATTGGGGTGCCAACAAGCTTCCCGAAGGTCCCAGTCTTATTTGCCCATCTCCAACGGAGGTCTGGCTAGTGCTTTCTCTCCTCGGTCTTCCCTCCTTCTTGACCTTCATTATTTAGTGTGGTGCCTGTTTATAGTGACACTCACAAAAAAAAAGTGGGCGCGGTTTTTTTTATTTAAGCAGTTTCAGTTTTTATAATTTCATGTGATGTTCCTTTCTATTTTGTATCTGTAGCCGTTTCTGTGTCCAGTTTGTGTGTAGTTTATGGGTGGTGTTGGTCTCCACATTCAAGGGTTTTCCTTAATATTTCTGCAGCTTTCATTATTGAAATCGTTGTGTTTTTTGGCCATCCATCTGATTCCAATCTCTCCCATTCTTTTTCAATTTTTTTTTTTTTTTTGGTATCATTCCTAGCGCTCCTACTACTCTTCATTTTCCAGATGCTTTTGAGCTCTCTGGCAAGTTCCGTGTATTTGCTCCGCTTCTCAGTCTCCTTGATTTTCACTCTGTGGCCTGCTGTTACGGCAATATCTACAATCTGGTAGGCCTTTTCCTTCTTGTTGACTATTATGACATCCGGTCTTCTTGCTTGGATGGGTTTATCCGTTTGTATATCCATGTCCCATAGGATATTGTGACTTTCATTTTCAATTACTGCTACCGGTTTGTCTTTGTACCATTTGTCTGTGTGTGAAAAATTCATTTGTTTGCAGTGCCCCGCCTTCCCCATCTGATCGTGTCTATTTTTATATGCTTTTTCGGCTAGTTTGCTGCAGACACTTATTATGTGGTTTATTGTTTCGTCTCATTATAATTATTATTATTATTGTTATTGTCAGGTTTGGAGTGTTAAAGTAGTAGTAGTAGTAGTAGTAGTAGTAGTAGTAGTAGTAGTAGTAGTAGTAGTAGTAGTAGTAGTAGTAGTTTAAGTTGTGGTTATTTTGTTGCTGTTTTTTCTTTTCGGACGATTGTTTGCGTTTGTTTCTGGAGTCAGCGTATGCTGTGATGCGTATTAACGTCACATTGTCAGTGATAAAGACAAATCGTTGTGGCTTTATAAAGAATGTTATATTTGCATGCTAAACATCTGAGGATAATCAAAGAAATATAGCGTGTCTAACATCGGGTTACTCAATACTGTGGCGGGCCTCCTGGCATTGGCAGGATTACATTTAACAACAGCGGTCTCTCTTTGGAAGACGCCGAGAATCATGCTGACAAATGGTGATTAAAATGTGCTTCTTAAAGTCATCTTGAAGCGAAGCAAGGAAATTGAGGATATTAAACAGCTTGCATGCATATTAAAACGGAAATAACGGGAAGATTGATAGAATATCAGGGTCAGCAGTTAAGAAGTATTCACTAAATACTTCAACAAAGTTTTGTAAATGAAAAATTGCGAAAAATGGCATTTTAAATTAAAACTTTTGATATCTATAATTTAATAAGAATATTAAAGATCTTTTCAATCATGCATATAAAAATTATACACACACACACATACACGCGTATATATATATATATATATATATATATATATATATATATATATATATATATATATATATATAGGTTTTTGTGTTTGATATTCATATTAAACCCCCTTTTTTATTTATTTAAAAAGAAAATACAACTTTGTTATATATGGGTCGTGTAATTGCATTCACTAGCAAAAGATCTAGCTAATTTGCATACTCTTTTAGACATTCGTTTTAATTAATTTCCTATTAGTTTTGTTCTATCTTCTTATAGGCTAAGGCTAATAATCTTTAGTTAACTATTACGTGTAATTATATTCATGCAGATATTCTACATGATTTATACTTGCGTAATATTTGTGTAAAAAGATTATAGTAAACATAAACCTCTTTCTATGTATGCGTATATATATTTGTTTTAGAATTTTTGCTTACCAAACTCTCTTGTGAGTTTTTGGTCTACAGACAAGAAACTTCATATATAAGGTATTTGAACACATGCGAAACTTTATATTTTAATATGCGTTTTTGTGAATAATAAACGTGTGTGTGTAATAGGTAACGTCACACTATGTAGGTAATGGCCATCATTCTTTTCTTTTAGGATCCGTGTTCATTGATAGCTGTGTACTTTTGTGTGTAGGAATGTCCGCGTGAGATGAGGAACTGTGCGGGCGTTGATATATCTGCTATGTTTGTTTGGTGGGTCTTCTCTTCGGATATTCTGTTGATGTCATTAGGTGCCATTAGTGGCAGGGTCTATTAGCTGAAAAGGTCACACTGTATAAAGGAGTCACAAACACATTTTCTTTTTTGATGCGGGGGATGCTGCGACTGTCCACGACGAGTTGCTCTTCTAAACTGCTCGAGAACGACCGTCGACACGCCGTCAATGGTTGCTTGATAACCTCTGAATTACAAATCTTCCATTACAGTGAAATGGGAAGCAAAGATAGAGAGAAAACGCAAGGAGAAAAAGAAAAAAAGGCCCGTGTTTATGTCAACGAGTAACAAGGGTATATTTGTTGTGACATTTACAGAGTCTGGATGTCAGTTAACTTGATTTGACCTTTCGACAGCAGAGGTCAACCTCGATTTTATGAAAAACTTAGCCCGCTTATGTGCGCTGACATTTCGAGATCACAGTGTAGCGACCCACTACATCCGACCGGAATAAATTATAGGCAGGAACATTTTTACAGCGATCACCGCTTTGAAAACCCCATGGGTTATTAAATACGCGTAGGAACGTTACGATGCGACCACGCGCATACATAAAAAGCAAAGGCTTACGTTCTATCGCGGTTGAATACGGTGATCAATCCCGAAGCTACTAGCGGGTACTATAAAGGCATTTACCAGCCAAAATCAAAGCAGTTTCTCTCCAAATTCTCACGTGCAGCACGTGTTCGAGGAAGCTCCGTCTTCGTGAGACTTTAAAATACTCATCATGGTTTTACGTGGACTAAAATACTCAGAGTGGAAATTCACCACATCCAGCGAGAACCCAAACTTCCTTTTAAGCATTCGTATCCCAAACCATTATCCTTACAATACGAGTACACACAAACGCATTCACTTCAATGGATTACGGACTGTTTCAACCAGGAAATAAGCTACGAACCTATCACAAAAATCAGTACTTTCAGCCCTAAATCAGTACTTTCCCAGCCCTACGGCACACCTATCACAAAATCAGTACTTTCAAGCCTTACACTTTAGTTAACAAATTTATCGAACTTTCATTACTTTTGATTACTATATTGTCCTTTTGACTACTGTATACTCTTTAGCCCTTATCCTTGAGTGGCCTCTCGGCCTTGATTAGTGGTGACGCCTCTGTAAAAAAAAGTCTTGTGCCATACACACAAAATCCGCACAACAACAATCATTCCTTTAAAACATTGAAAGACAAGAAAACACTTATGTTGGAACACTCACTTTATCCCAATACTTCTTTCACGTAAATGAATGTTATTTATTTAATATAAACTCAGTGATTTCGTATTCTTTGTTGAGTGACGTTTTTTTTCTGAATTTATTTTTATTTCTTTATTTAAGGATGTAACTTGGTGACCCTTCCTATAAATTGGCGAGCCTGTTTAATTTATTATTAAGGGTCCCAAAAATACATCATATAAAAGCAACACCGGTTTATTATACCTGTCTCCTTCCAAGGATAATAAAATGTGGATAAAAGGTTATCAAATGTGGGTAAATAAAGATCTCCTCCAGAAATTTACAAAACTTTAGTGTATAAATCTGGGAGTGATCTTAGTTAAGTTTTGTTTCAGAATAATTACCGATAATCGATAATCAAAACCGTTATTTGAATTTATCTAGCATCGGTAAACCCATTTTTTTTCATCTCGACACAATGATAGAACAACGGGCCGTGAAAATTCTACTGTGGGTAATTTGATAGCGTATGTTTTGTTGTTTTTTTTGCATGACGTGGTCTGTAGGTTCAAACCCCGCACGTAATTTTTAACAAACCGCATCAATATTTTGTTTCACTTCGAATGTAACTATTGCTAAAAGTCTTCAAATTAAGGTGAATGTGAAAGGCGGTGAGAAACCACCAACTTAACTTTTTTGAACCGTACACATTACTTTTATTAATGCTATATATATGGCTGTTAACTCTGGACTAAATTGAAAATGTTAGCAACCAAATATTTTCGAAAAAATACGGAAGTTCATTGAACGAAATAAAACGCACTTATTTTTTGCCAAAAATTTTATTTCCGCAACATATTTTTTTTAATAAAATTTCGTAATTTTTTCTGCACAAATCCTAATAAAAAAAAAGATGCGCTTACTTTGAAGCTAAGCTCTTCAATATATAAATGTATACAAAATGCATCGGTTTAAAACATCACCAATCTACACAAGAACACAAAAAAAAATAATGACGTGTAAAGTACATAAATGTTTATACATTTACGTACACAGTCTTATTATTAGTAGTAGTAGGTTATATTTTTTTCAATTTGGCTTTTTTTTTTTGTAAAAATCTTCTATATTGATAATTTGGCATTTATTGCCTTTTTTCTGAAAGATTTGGGTTCAAATATTTAGTAGAGTTTGGCAACGACGGCCCCTTCAGCCTCTGTTTATATTTATCTCCCCGGAAAGGCGTCTGTATAGTTTGGCATCATCAAACTTACCAATATAGATGAACTTAGAAAAATTCGAAACCAAGACCTCAAAGTCTAAAACTTTGAAACTCTACACAGAGTTCCAATATATATATATATATATATATATATATATATATATATATATATATATATATATATATATATGCTAGCAAAAGTATCCCTCGTTGACTGGGTTCAAAAACAGCCTACAGAAAATGGACTCTGATTTCTGAAAGTATGATAGGTTATGAAAAGGAATGGTTGTAAAGAGATAGCTTCGGATTTGGGGGTATCAAAACCAAAGCAAAATATAATGAAAGTAAAAATCAAATAGATAAACCCCATAATTTATTATACCATACCTATTCACACTGAAACACTTATCACAATATTTTGTGGATCTATATTAAAAAAACCTTGTTAAACTTTGTGACATATTTCCATTCTATGGAGGTTAGGCGCGAACGAACACCCCATAATTTTATTATACCATATTTCTCAAACTGAAACATAATTATCAAAGTATACTTACGCAGATAGATATGAAAAGTCTTTATTAAAGTATGTGCCTATTTCCATTCTATGGAAGCCAGGCGCGAACGCAGAGCCACAATTTTATTATACCATCCCTATTAAAGTTAAAACATACTTATCAAAGCATTCTTATGTACATCTATATCAAAAACACTTGTAAACGTTTTTTTTAAATATTTTGTTTCAATACTATGTGGACCAGGCGCGAACGCAAACCCCACAATTTTAATGAACCACCGTTCTGCCAGATCAAACATACCCATTCCTGTGTCTCGATACATCTTCTATCATTATATGTTATCAGTTTTTTTTTTAAATAGTCAACCATATAGGAGCCTATTCGTGACTAGACACACACACAGATATCCAGCTTTATATTATATATATATATATATTACATATATAATATATGATATATATATATTAGTAATTGTCTGTATTTTTGAGATGAGGTGTTTTTGTTTATTGAGATTGTCGGACTGACTTCCTCATCTTGGTTGTTATAGTCACAACGTTTCGGCCGTTTTGCCCTCCGGCCTTCATCAGGTGTTTTGTATCGAACTGGGGCACCGTTTGTTAGGAGTCTCGAACCCAACCCTTTATTATTATTACGAGGGTACCGTGTTCGGACTCCAGCTAGGCTCTGGGACATAGTTTCTGATTCTCTGTTTTTAATGTTACTTTTCACTGCCTTCGTTCAGGATTGAACTCAGCACCTTTGGGTAAATGTAAACTTTGATACAACGTCTAGGACCAATCGGCCATATGTCACTAGGACGACAGAAATGCCATTTTATTTATTTATTTATGTTTTTCTATTTTTTTTCTAAACAATTCATTTAAAAACGAGTAAATTATTTTTATTATTTGGATTCTTCAGACTATTGATCTCATTTTGAATGCCATGTTTACAACGTTTCGGTTGATGTGATCTCAGATCTTCCTCGAGTGCATCTTGTCAAGCTCAGGATTTGTTGAACCTGGGTGTCGCCCATATAAGGATTTACAACATCCAGAATAGTGTAACTTACAACCGAATTTTACCAATTACCTTATTCACTACGACACCGGGTTCAACAGAAATATTCCCGAGTTCAACATAATATAAGTGAAGAAGAACGACATTTACAAGAACAGTAGTTCGAAGAATCCAAATAATACGAATAATCAATACCTACTTCAAAAGTTTAGAAACATAATTAGTTGTGTTTAAGAAATCTGGATCAGTGACGCAAGGATCTGTGACGCAACGGATAAAGTTACTAAGTTAATTAGTTCCAAGTTAGTTTTATGGAGGTTGAAATTTCAATCCTCATTACAGGTTATACAAAGAATATTATTAGAAATTACTGAGGACTTCTACCCTACACGTCTATGGTCATGGCAAGGCATCCAATTTATACCTGGGGCTTAGTGGAACATACTGCGACCTGTGCGAGTTCACAAAAACTGACCTCTTTGACCAACTTCTCATTCAGTCAGGGATTGAAATTACGAGAAGTGTTGAAAATCTTCACAATATTTTCAATGAATTAAAGTCCGATGATGGCACAATTCGTAAGCAGAGGAATGACTACCAAATTCGCACTGGCATTACAACTAGCCCAAACGAAGCTAAATCAATACAAGTATTGCATGCTTTGCTCAGGTGCACTGATATGTTCATGCAATGCATAGTTCATATTCATGCTGGTGTATTTGAATAGACTGAGGCTAAGACAAACAGAAATCTGTTCCTTAAAAGGTCGAAAGAGGAACGGCAGCAGTTGCTTCTTCTAAATTTAGGAGGAATTCGATCAGACTTTGCTGATTCAACTGTGCAGAGTGGATAAAGATTTTCATTTAATATTTATCTTATTAAGCACTTTCTTTACTATTTATTCAGCTGAAACAAGGTACAGTGCCACTAAGTCGTAAGGGGATATTATTATGTTTGCCGGGATACTATGTAGGGAGTTGGGCAGTGAGATGTTTGTTCACATTACACTTGAGCTTCGGCGTGTCAGTACTGTCAGGGAAGCAGAGGTCGTGGGGTTAATTCCAAAGTCTACCGTTTCGAGGGAAGAAACCATTTGAGTAGAAGGCTGTCTGGATTCTCTACAGAGTAGGGTGGGATTTTGCTGCTTGTCTGGCTTGTCGGGGTTTTTTTACGTCGAAGGGGCACTAGTGCTTTGAGTTCGTCCGAGCACCTACTATTAAAGTACTTGTAAAACATGCACAGGGATTCCAATAGGCAGAGGTTGGAGTTTTGTCGACAGTGCAAGACGTATTAGATTGGCGACTCTTTTTGAACCCTATCTAATAGCGAGAGACTAGTGGCGGATGCAGCAGCCCAGATGTAACAACAATATATCATGCATGGGCGAATAGTAGCTTTATAGAGATACAGGATACTCTCAGGTGTGGATAACGTTTTAGCACGGTAGAGAGAGCCACCGTCCTCGCAGCAACCTTGGCAATTACCTTAATGTATTTGTTCCAATTCATGTTTGTGAATGTTAAGCCTAGGAGCTTGAGATAAGTACTTTCAGGTTGTGTATCTTTAGCAATAGCAATACGCGTTTGAGAAGATGTCTTGTAATTATTAAAGGAAATAAGCTTAGTCCTGGCGGCATTGGACGTTACCATCCAGTTTCAGCCACATTTCACAGACTGGAGGTTTTACTATAGAGTTTTAGCCGTTTCTCTAGATATGCATTCATTAGCTTTTCTAATGAGTCTGTTATAAAGGTAAGAGTGTTCGCTAGAGGACCGGTGTTCAATTCTTTGTGGAGTCATACCAAAAACTTAAAAATGATACTTGCTAAACACTCAGCATTATAATGGGAGAATCAAGGGCAAGCGAGGTAATCATGAGAATGGAATAACGCATTCCCTATATATCGGTGTAGTAGCTAATAACAAGTAAGTCTACGGGTCGCTCCCGACTATAGTTGACCACTTAAGCTTGAAATTCCGCAGAAGGAGCCCGTAGTGTGATAAGACGTACCTGAATAGTGTTAGAGATTATATCGGCTGAAACGTTTGTGAAGACAATAGGCAAAAGAATCAAATAATACCAGTAAACTGCACGGATAGATAGACAGATCAGATAATCATTGATGACTTTTCGTCTTTATTGATCGAGCGATCAATCTGGAAGATAATAACGCACGCGCGGACAAATGGTAACGTTGAGTATTATATTCACATGATGGGATGTATGCATTTTTATCTCAGCGGCTGTAGAAAAAAAATAATTTGATAAATAGATGATGTTAATGAAACGAGCAAGAAATATGCGTCCAAGGAAGCATGAATGTCTTCCTATCTAAACAAAAATATAAGAAATAAATAAGTCATAAAATCCATTGAGAGCCACGTAATCAGTGTGTTTACGAACGGAGTAACACGGAACAAAATGGCGCGATAAACACATTATCGCTAGAAAGTGGCTCGTTTGGTGCGCGCGAATCTATTTTCGTCGCCTCGGGCAAAGCACGTAGAAATACGAGAAGCGACGAAAACTTGATATTTTTTTTTTATGTTTCTGTAAGCCAGATTAGCCGTTAGGCCACATTTAGATAATCAAGATGGCCTCGTTCTGAAAACAGCTATCTTTCTTTTAAACATAATAAGGAAAGTGACTATCATTTACAATTGTATTAGTTGAAATACGCGCCCTCGCCAGATCGCTCAGAATTTCCTCTTCTCCACGTTAACACATAAGTAGAACATATCGTTTTATGATCTTGCGAAAAAACTCTATGTAATGTTAGATGTGTATATCTGTATATTTGTATATGCATAAAAGTTATAATGTGTGTATGTATGTATGTAGTGACAACTCTCAATCTATGTACTCGAAATTTGATATATAGGGTATTCAGACACGTGAAATTTGGTTTATAGGTTATTCAGACATGTGAAATGTTAGATGTATTCAGACATGTGAAATTTGATATATAGGATATTCAGACACGTGAAATTTGGTATATAGGGTATTCAGACATGTGAAATGTTAGATGTGTATATCTGTATATCTGTATATTTAATAAAAGTTATGTGTTGGTATGTGTGTGTGTGTGATTACAACTCTCAATCTATGTACTCAACGAAATTTTGATCTACAGACTTGAAATTTGGTATATATGGTATTCTGACACGTGAAAAACACTTTAATCGGTTTTCATCCGGAAGAAACGGCTGCTGAGGGGTCAAAATTGAAAAAAATCGATACTCGAGATGGCCATCGCATTTTTCATATGTTTGTCATCTGTTTCACGACTGCGCATGCGCGAATCGTTCACGTAAAAGCTTCCTCACGTTAAGAATTGGTAAGTTTGAAAAGCATTTTCAAGGGACGTGACAAGCTGTCCTAATGGTTATCGTACTTGACCTACTGGCTTTAGGTTTTGGTTTCGATCCCAACTCGAGTATTTTTTTATTTTTACTTACAAGAAGTTAACTGTTCAGAAAAAAACATTATACTTGCATGCACATGTCTTATTTTCTTTCCATTTTTTTTATTCACTTTTTCTAAAGGAATTTAACGTTAGGTTTAATATCGGGAAACACCACGTACACCTGCTAGCATTATAATAAAGTCGTATTCCTGTCTGTTTATTTACAGTTTAATTAACATTTACAAATGATAAACTGTTTCACAAATTCATTTTCATACAGAAAACGTACTGACATACACTTTTATTTCAGCATCATTTCTACATATACGAGTTTTTCTAAAGGAAATCTACTTTGAAAGAGTAACCCCATTTGCTTATTACATTAAAGAAAATCTATTTTTATAATTAGCTCCATGTTGTTAATTGTTCTAATAGAATTTTTTCATTGTTCTATTTAGAAATATTATTTAAAGTTTATTTAATAAATTTATTTTTAATTTAGTTTATATTTAACTTATTTTCAATTATTAATAGCTGACAACAGTTGCGTTTAAAACCGGATGTAAGCTTATTTATTAAAGCTATGAAAGTTATTTCCCCTTTAAGCTATGAAAGTTACTTAGAGTTTGATTTTAATAGATCTAGATATGGGTGTTTTATGCTTCGCTAAATCTAACATTTGGTCACTTTTCGGAACAAGTTAAGATATTCGGTTTATCTTAAATAGTATGTGACTAATCCCTCCGTCTGGCAATATGTTTTGACCGAGCAAGGCCGAGTATGTACAGCTAGTATATTCATATGTGCGTATGTGCAGAGTTAACTTCTAAACTGGTCCAGGATATGACCTTAAACTATATCCAGTGGTGAGGCACGAGCTTGCGGGCTTTGGGGAGTATGAAGCCATCCTTTAATTGCCATTGCTCCCAGGTCCACTCTGACCCGGAGTGGTAGTACCTATTAGGGTCCCAACTATGGGTTTAATAGAAACCGACTTGAAAACAACAAATATATTCTATTAAAAGAATTTTCTTCAAAATCTTTGGATTCAGCATTAAATAAGCTGAAAAGGGTTGATATGCCGTACAACAAAAACAACCAACCAACCAACTTCTAAACTAATTAACTGATCATTATTTTGGAATTTATTTTTCTGGAAATTATTTCAGAACACAGTTGCTACACATAGTTATTATTATTTTTTTTTTTTGTTATACCTAGCTCAATTTAGTTTAATGTGAATGGGATGTAGAAAATCCTTCACCTGCGAAGCCAAAAGAGCATTTGCCATTTTTGAAATGGCCTTTTCAGGGTTTACTGAGGAGCGGCTGATGTCCTGTGCAGTTCTAGAGGGGCAATTCTGCTAGGCCGCTACCTCTCGTCTTTTGGGTGGAATAAGGTTATTGATTACTACCGGGAATGCTAACGGGGCTGCTCAGGACATTAAATACTTAACTGATAATTATTTTAGTATTTATTGTGGGAACAGTATTTTAGGGGTCAGCTGCTGGGCCTCAAGGGTTGTAATGTTGGATATTTAGTTATATACAAAGAGGAAACAGACGGTAGTAACACTTCGAGAAAATTCAGATATCTTCGGTTTTTGTAAAATTTAAAAAATAGGAATAATAGCAGAGCTACTTATTAACTGTCCCGAGCCATTTCCAGTTTCGGGCGTTACTACACGTCATGGAAAGTAGACAGTGTTAGTTAAAATATGAATTTTCACATAGTTGCTTTTTTTATTTCAAATAAATATGTTTATTTACATATATTTTGAACATGTTTATTCATGTTTTTTTTTTGTTTTTTTTTGGTTGATAAATTTCCACTGCTAACGATTACTATATTGTCCAATTGACTACTGTACACTGTTTAACCCTTATTCTCGAGTCGCCTCTGGGCCTTGATTAGTGGTAATGCCTATTTAACAATATATATATATATATATATATATATATATATATATATATATATATATATAACAAATTTACTGAATTTCCATTACTAACGATTACTATATTGTCCAATTGACTACTGTACACGCTTTAACCCTTATTCTGGAGTGGCCTGTGATAAAAGTATAAAATCAATTGTTATTGATTAAAAAAAATTTTTTCACGAGTCTCATACTATTGTATGTAGCCCTGTTAGTACATATTTAAATTTTTAAAAAGCCGTAAGTGAAATATTATTTGCTTTACTGTTTTCCTACCAATTCAGCCCGGCTTTGTTCGGGTCCTATGTACTGTTCATAATTTGCCCTACGTGTGAATACACTTTATGTAAGATTTCAAATGTTTATGCCAAAAATTGGCTGAGTAATTTTGTAGAGACCGCAAAGGTAAATTTTTTATAACTTGGACCCCAATTTTGACCCCTTAACATTTATTATTTTGGTCTCAAATCAAAATAAAGTTTTACCCATGTTCAGGTTACCTTCATCTAAAATTTCACCCAAAATTGGCGGAGAAATTTGGTAGAATCTGCAAAGGTCAACTCTTTAAACTTTGACCTATTGGCAGAAAAATTTTCGCCCCAAAACTGATTAAAATACTGGCCGCATGTCTGAATACGTGTTATGTATAAATTTTAAATGTTTAGATCAAAAATTGGCTGAGTAGTTTGCTAGTCACCGCAAAGGTCAAATCTTTGGAAATTTGGCCCATTGGCAGCTCAAATTTTAGATCCAGATCGATTAAAAAGCTTACCCTATCTCTAAATACCCCTTTTGTAAAATTTCAAATGTTTAGACCAGAAATTGGCTAAGTAATTTGATAGAGACCACAAACGTAATTTTAATCAGTTAACTTTTATTTCTTGGGGCTCAAATCAAATTAAAAAGTTTGATCCATGTTCAAGTAACCTATATCTAAAATTTCAAGTGTTTAGAACCAAAATTTGCGGAGGAGTTTGGTAGAGTTTTCAAAGGTCAAATTGTTGAACTTTGACCCCTTAACAGATAAATTTCTGGTCGAAAACCGATTAAGGTTTTCCCAAATCTCAATACCTCTCATGTCAAATCTC
>NC_136513.1:80299704-80469704 GCF_053919585.1 Euprymna scolopes | reverse complement strand
GGGGGACGAACGCTGACGTGTGTAGAAGAAGAACCCACACAGGCCGATTTCA
This sequence comes from Euprymna scolopes, assembly GCF_053919585.1. Taxonomy (NCBI): domain Eukaryota; kingdom Metazoa; phylum Mollusca; class Cephalopoda; order Sepiida; family Sepiolidae; genus Euprymna; species Euprymna scolopes. Next base: position 80,469,652 of record NC_136513.1, on the reverse strand, counting down.
CTCCCACCTTCTGCAGGACATCTGGAGAAAGTGAAATAAAAACTATAGAACTAATTCCTTGTCTTTGAGTGATTGAATCTTCATCCAAAAACAGGTATTAAGTCTCCCTCCAGGATGAGAAATTTCCAGATGGTCCAACATGATACATGTCACTCACACGCGATTCCATTTATGATAATCAAACACACAACCCTTTATTATAGAAACAGCGTAACACATTCAATTTGGTGCCGTAAATGACCAGACCACCTAGCAAGGGTGGGTTTAAAAAAAAAAAAGAACTTCGGTTACCACGGAAAAGAAAAAACACACACAACGTTTTAAAAAGGGTCCAACATAATTTTAAAAAATAAATAAATAAATAATACCACGAAAAAAAAACATTACACGATCACAGAAATGCGAAAAAAAAATTGAACACACACGCACACAGAAAACTAAAGTTTACAAGAAAATATTTAAAAAAAAACAATACACACGTACAACCTTTTCACGAAGAAAGAAAAGGAAGACATACAGACACGCAGATGTAAAACTTTACATATAGAAAATAGTTTTAAAAAATGTTTATCGTATAAGGAATTAGCTCGTTATGAACGAAGAAAAATATCACTTAATGTAAAAATTAGAAGGGAAAAACAAAGAATTGCGTTATTCTGTTTAAAGCACGGGACCGATGAGACAGTAAGAAAATGTAATGGGAACACGCACAAATGAAATTGTTTGGAAATGTGTCAATCATAACTTGAAATATTTACACCGTTGCAAAAAGAGAAAATGGCCATCGCTTTTCTTGAACTGGGTTAAAAAAAAGAAAAGAAAGAAAAAAAAAGAATTGATGCTCTTTTTCAGGCCAGATTGTTCTCTAAATCGTGAATATTGTTTTTCCAGTTTTAACGGCATTTTTGAACATTTTTTTAAGGACTGAAGAAGATTGTTTTATGTAATTACTTAGAAGTTAATGTTCATTGTTAGAAAAAAATGTGTATTGATGATTTGATATTGTATTATATAATGTATAATTGTTGTTTTCCAGTGGTCTGCAAAATAGTAATGAAAAAAATCAAAAAAAAATCAGAAGATTAGATTAAGATAAAATGGTCGGTCTAGTCAAATTAGAATTTAAAAAAGGGGGCAGGTTTAAATTTACGTAGGCGGTTAACTATTTTTTTTTTTGGAAGAGGTTCACAGGACCCTGCAAGGGGGATTTTGTTAATAGGTTTTTCGATTATAAAAAATGCTATTTTCGCCGTCTGTATGTAGGTTGATTAAGCTGATCGGTGTTACGGTTGAAAGATCATATTCTTCGCATGCAATAAAGATGGGAGTACTGCAGGCCTATGGGTTTAAAAGGCTTGTTGTAGCTGCAACGAGGGTGCGCGATAGAATGCACCCACATAGATTAAGCTTGCAGATAGGGCTGCCTGCGAGCTTCGGCTGATTGAAAATGCCCAATCTTGGGAGTAACAGAACTTCCAACGCAAGAGCGGACGTGTAGTGGTGACGTGGCCACTATGTAGTGAATCTGAAGTAGGAGAAAGAAAGAAAAAAAAGATAGAATATATGCCGCTGTTACGTAAGAACTTAAGAAGTCAGAAATCTGACGAATGAGGTCGGCAAAAAATTTTTTTTGAGATATTGGGATGGCTGAATGAGAGCTGTTAACGAACATGAGGTTACTTTACCCACATCCATGAATGATGCCATATGGGCCGTGAAAAAGGATCCGGCCGAATAAATTATTTAAGACGGGAGACATAGAATCTCGAACCTTGTGGTTACCACAAAAAAAAATATATTATATAGACACGACGAAAAGAAAGAAAAAATATTGTACACTACACATAAAAAAGGAAAAGATAAAGAAATTAAAGAAAAAAAAGAAAACAACGTAGGGTTCTTTCATTGAACAGCGGTGAAACAAATATATATAGACACAACGGAAAAAAGACACATTAAAATTATGTATAGTTATATTATTTGATAAATTAAGAGAAATAAGAAAAAAAACAGATATATCAATCGACAGACTGATAACAAATTGGTGTAAAAGAAATAGAACACATAAACTTTAGTTACAGAGGTGAAACAAAAGGGAAAAAGAAATGAGATGACTGTCACGATTACCAGAGAAAAACGTCAATCAAATATTTGTTATGAATTTATAAGTTAAACAAATTATAAGGTTAAATTGTTGCTAAATTGTAAAAGCTTTGTGTACTTTTAGGAAAAGACAATGTGTAGTTTTTGTTTGTTTGTTAAGAAACAATGGATACTTTCTGCTAATGTGGAATTGTTTTTTTTTCTCTAATTGTACGGTTTTTTCGTGATAATTTTTTTTCTGGTGTGGAAAAATGTTATTATATGTAAACTGTTTTATAACATGTTAAAATGTATGTTTTTTAGATGGAAAAAAAAGAAAAAAAACACAAGTGTTGTCTTAGGGTGATGGGATTCTGTGATTTCGAGTAGGATCAACATGGAAAAATCCATGGATGGAATCCCGATATGTTTCGCTGAGCTATATGCCTTGAAAGGCAGTCGCGGTTACCGACCTGGAAAAAAAAATTTTTTTTTTCAATATAGCAAAGCGAAATATATTTCTGTCCAACATAAGGGAGCAAATGGGGTTCCCCTGACGTGGCATAAGTGGCAGTAGAGAAAATGGCAGAAAAGGCTATAATAGAAATCACTCGGATGAGTAAAACGTGATAATTTTTTTTTTCAGAAAACCCCAAGTGTTGGGTGACGTGGACAAATTTAGTTTCCATCGATCGTTATTTTGTGTTGAATTTTGTTTTATGAAGGATTGTCTGAAAATTTTAAGTGAGTCGTATTTTTTGTTTTTGGAAACGACTATGTAGTTAATTGTAAATGTCTATGTATTTTTGTAAACGACTGTGATTAAAAAAAAAAAAAAATTTATTTTTGAGATTCTGTGAGATGGTCAAATGTTATGTAACCTGACCTCAAAATGTGCTGACGTGGACAATTTTGGGTTTCCACGAATCTATGTTTTTGTTATTTGTAATTTTTATGGGTGAGATAAGACTTTGTGAATGATTGTAAGAATTTTTTTTTTTAATTTATATTTTCATGCGATTTATGTTTTCTCACAGCATAATTGTGCAGGTTTTTTTCTTGTTCTTGGACATGTATTTTTTTCGCAGTAAGAGGAGAAGTGAATTTTGCCTTGTGGGATTTATTGAGATAATAATTAATTTATAAGTAAGAACATGTTGTTAATTAATTAATAATGATAGTAATAATAATGATAAAATGTTAAAAAAGAGAAAGAAATAAGATTAAGCAGTGTACGAAAAAAACACACTACTAGGTTGAATAAGGGGTCAACTAGTTCTTAAGTTTGGAAGAGACAAAGGTCCAGTCGATACTTTATTCTAATTTTCGAAATGGTTGTAGAATTATTTCTTTTTTTTTTTTTTTTTGTCGTTTTTTCGTGGGATTTTTCTCCGGATGCGTAATTCGGCGGGAGACATAGGAAAATGCTCTCGTAATATTATAAGAAAAATCTTTTATCTCGTATGAGTCATGTGCTTGTGGAAACGCGTTATAGCGTGACGAGAGATATCGTGATCTCTGCATGATTCTAAGATGCGGGATGGAGGGCATGGGGTCACAGAGAGTTGTTGACCTTCAAGGGCGCAAGGATTCGCGCCACATGGTATTATTTGCAGATGTAATTTTACTTTATTTATGATTTATTGAACAATGGTATGACGGTTCCTTTGCAAGTGGGGTGAGCTTAGGATTCCCTTAGTAAAAGTGGGTAGTAAAAAAATGTATATCTTCGTCATACATTTTTATGAATAAGGGGGAAAGGAATGTTAGAGAATGGATAGAGAGAGACAGAGAGAGAGAGAGAAAGAATGTTAAGGAATAGAGAGAGGGAGAGAGAGAGATAGAGAGAGAGAGGGAAGAGGTGAGTTATAGTGTAGACACGTTGGCCGGAAGTAAAAGATCAGCTGATTTGATTGCGTGTGCGTCATGTGATCAGGTTAGCTGAATCGTTGAGATTTGATTTGGGACAGAAGACAACGGACGGATTCCCGTTGTCTCCTCCCCTTCACAGGGGGGGACGAACGCTGACGTGTGTAGAAGAAGAACCCACACAGGCCGATTTCACTTCCACCTTCTGCATGACATTTGGAGAAAGTGAAATAAAACTATAAAACTAATTCCTTGTCTTTGAGTGATTGAATCTTCATCCAAAAAACAGGTATCAAGTCTCCCTCCAGGATGAGAAATTTCCAGATGGTCCAACATCGAAGAAGCAGAGGTATGTTCTGAAAATACATGTCACTCACACGCGATTCCATTTATGATAATCAAACACACAACCCTTTATATTAGAGACAATATAACATATATATATATATATATATATATATATATATATATATATATATACTCCATTCCACTACTAAATATTCTAAAAATACTCCATTCCACTACCATATATACTCAATTCCACTACCAAATATATTCCATTCCAATACCAAATATTCTAAAAAAAAAAAATAATAATTTTCAGACTTATACCCTTGATAAGTTAGTCTGAGCGAAAAGCGCTTCGGGTGTATTTTAACGATCTCGTTTTTAATCGACTTATTTATTTTACTGAATTGTACATTTGTTACATGTAACTTCTCCCATTTTTTTTCTTCCTTTTCCTCACCCCGTTTGACATCTTATTTTAGTTGACTGAATTTCCGCTATGGTTCACTTCTTTATAATATATATATATATATATATATATATATATATATATATATATATATATATATATATATATATATATATATATATATATATTGTGGGGTCAGCGTTCGCGCCTGGGCTCCATAGAATGGAAATAGGCACACACTTTAATAAAGGCTTTTCATATATATCTGCGTAAGTATACTTTGATAATTATGTTTCAGTTTGAAGAAATATGGTATAATAAAATTATGGGGTGTTCGTTCGCACCTGACCTCCATAGAATGGAAATATGTCACAAAGTTTAACAAGGTTTTTTAATATAGATCCACAGAATCTTGTGATAAGTGTTTCAGTGTTAACAGGTATGGTATAATAAATTATGGGGTTTATCTATTTTATTTTTACTTTCATCATATTTTGCTTTTGTTTTGATACCTCCAAATTCGAAGCTATCTCTTTACAATCCTTCCTTTTCATAACCTATCATACTTTCATAAATCAAAGTCCATTTTCTGTTGGCTGTTTTTGAACCCAGTCAACGACGGGTACTTTTGCGAGTATATATATATATACAGTTGTGCCCGATATTATTCATACCCCCTCTTGAAAATTGAGTTTATTAGGTGTAACTTTGTTAGAATTTATTGTTTGCGTCCATATTGATACATATTCTTAATAAACCTCTTCTGATCATTTTCGTCATTTTAAAATCTCGGGATACTTGTAATAAAAGAAATATACAGCTATTTATAAAATCTGCAATGTTCAAAAATAATCATACCCCTTTATTTTTTTCAGTATTAATCGAGTTTCTGACTGTTTGTTTCCTGTTTGATTCTTATTTTGAATGCTTTTATACAACCCTTGATTAATTTCATTTCGTTTTTTGCATTTTTCAGAAATTAAAATGATATCAACTGAAAACCAATAAAAGAAAAAAAATTATTAGAATGGGGAAGAAAAAAGAGCTTAGTAATGATCTTAGGACTAAAATTGCGAATTCACATAAGGATGGTTTAGGTTAAAAGTCAATTTCCAAGAAATTTGAGGTCTCTACAGCAACAGTACAGAGCATCATCAAAAATTCCAGAGCCACCACACAACAAACAACTTGATTGGTAGAGGAAGGAAAAGGAAACTGTCTGCTAGAGCCACCAGGGATATTGTAAGAAGTGTTAATGCAAATCCAACCACCACTACTAAGGACATTTTAGAAAATCTGGAGTCTTCTGGCATAAAAATATCAAGGCAAACATTGCAAAGGACTCTGCATGAAAATGGTCTGAAAGGAAGAAGACCAAGAAGGACTCCATTGCACACCGGAAAACACCTTGCAGCACGTCTAAAGTTTACTAGGAACCATGTGAATTCTCCAGAGTCCGTTTTCTCAAGTATTGTGTGGACTCACGAAACAAAAATTGAATTGTTTGGCCATATGGATGCTTCTTACGTTTGGAGGAAGAAAGGAGAAGCTTACAACCCAAAGAACACCATACCCACGGTGAAACATGGTGGTGGTAGCCTAATGTTTTGGGGCTCCTTTTCGGCTAGTGGTCCAGGTAGTTTGGTCAAGATAGATGGAACCATGAAGAAGGAGCAATATTTGGAGATACTCCAGAAAAACATTAGACAGGATGCGGAGAAGCTCCATTTAGGACCAAACTGGGTCCTTCAACAGGATAATGATCCAAAACATACTGCCAAAATAGTCAAGAAATTGTTTGAGGATAATCAAATTAATGTTTTGGAATGGCCTAGCCAGAGTCCCGACCTGAACCCTATCGAAAACCTCTGGCACATATTGAAAACTGAGGTTAAAAAGCGGAAACCTAGAAATTTGAGGGATTTGGAGAACTATTGCATTGAAGAATGGTCAAAAATCAGTGTTGATGCTTGTAAAAACCTTGTTGATAAATATCCAAAACGGTTACAGGCAGTTATTAAGAATAAAGGGCATGCTATTGACTATTAGTAAGAGAGGTATGAATAATTTTGAACTAGTGCCATTATTGTTTTTCTTTGTATAATGTTTCAAACTTGCATAATTTATTTATTTGTTGAGTTTAAATTAAATGCTTATGCTTGATTTATTGTTTGAAATCCCTTTAATATTGTCTACCTTCTGGTTTGAGCAATAATCTTATAGAAATCTCAAAGATTCGAGGGGTATGAATAATATCGGGCACAAGTGTATATATATATATATATGGTTTTAACAAAATCAAGACATAAAAGAATAGATCGATAGCAACAAATAGTGAATTTCATCGTTCGTTACAATTGTTTCAAAACCATTCAGAAACATTCAAACTATATCGTTTGAAAGTTTTCACAAGAATAGCCTTTCATCGGACGTTTTGAAAAAAATACTTTTACAATGAACAATATGGAATCCATTACCCTTTTAAGGAAAACTATGAGAAAATATTTTACCTACAGCTCTTCCTTCCAAGGTTTTTTTAAAAGATTTTTATATTTACCTGTTTTCATATATCTATTTTTAAAAAAATTCCAATCGAATCATTATTTGACGTTGCCAACGAACGATAAAATGCACTATTTGTTGATATCGATCTATTCTTTGATTTTGTTAAAACAATATATGAATGCTCAATTACAAAATATGCTAATTTTGAAGCTTACAATTTAATTCATCTCATTCTGACTTAAAATGTATTGGTATATTAACGGTTACCGAATTATCAATTATATAAACCCAATAAAATTCGGAATACTATAAATAATATATATATATATATATATGTGTGTGTGTGTGTGTGTGTGTGTGTGTGTGTGTGTGTGTGTGTTTGTATGTATATATAATAATTATCAAATATCTACAGACACTGCATTAATCAAAATATCATATTTAAGCAATTAAATACAATTAAATACAATTAAGTACAATTAAGTACAAAATTGGAAAAAAGAACTTTCAGGAATCATCAGTGCAGTGTGTCACGATTAACACTGGTTAGTGGATTCGAACCCAACAACAGAAACCATGTCTGACTTTATTAACAATGAAACTAATACATTCGGCCACCGTTAACCGCGAGAAATACTGTTGAAATTTAATAGTTTATTTTTTAAATGATTGTCTGTCAGAGTGATCTAATCATTATATGATGATCTGAGCACATGAGCTAAGTTGATCGACTTATTTCAACTGAACGTGCTCAAATGTAAGAAACGAGTTTCTTAAATGTCCTGGCATGATTATTTACTATGATTATTGTTAAATACCTACAGACACTAGTGTTTCATCCTGTCGGGAATCATCAATGCAGGATGTGATATATATATATATATATATATATATATATATATATATATATATATATATATATATATATTGTATTGGTAGTAATTATTTGTTTGTTTAAAACAAAATATATAAGTGTGTCACCCAAAAGAGTGCTTAATGTTTAGACAGAGCCAAAATAAGCGAAAACCCAGGCCAAGGACAACTTTATGACGTAAGTTGTCCTTGGCCTGACGAAGCGATTCCCTTACTGGGTTTTCGCTGAAACATGTATGCTTATGTGTAGCCATTTGTTTGTAAACTAAATTCACTTATATATATATATATATATATATATATATATAATGTTTAAATGTATATATATATATATGTGTGTGTGTATAATATTAGATACACACATACACACGTCTATTCTATACTCCTATAAATTTATTTTTTGTGTATGTACTGATAGCCATATGAAAAACAACTTTTTTCTATTTATTTAAAAAGAAAATACAACTTTGTTATATATGGGTGGTGGAATTGCATTTATTTGCAAAAGAACTAGCTAATTTGCATATTCTTTTAAACATTCATTTGAATTAATGCCCTATTATTTTTTTGTTTTGTTTTCTGATGGGATTATCATCTTTTGTTAATTATTACGTGTAATTATATTCATGCAGATATTCTACATGATTTATACTTGTGCAATATTTGCGTAAATGTTTATAGTAAACACAAATTTCTTTCTATATATATTTATGTATGCGCATACAAATTATTGTTAAAAATTCCTACCAAACTCCTCTGTCAGTTTTTGGTTTGCAGATATGAAACTTATATATATATATGGTATTCGAACCTAGCGAAACTTTATATTTGGATTTTATCGGGGACAATCGGTGCAAAAGTGTGAAAATAAAAAAAAGGAATTTGCGAGGTGAAGGTCGAACGAGGGCATTGCGCATATGTGTTTTCATTTTTAGCCTTGCAGCAAACATGTCTTCATAGCTCAAGCATTTACGTCAAACAAAAAAGTAAGCTGTAAGCTAAACGTTTTTGTTTCGATTCTCGCTGGTGGCGCACGAGTCATTTTTTTAACGTTTTAAATCATTACTATATATTCAGTTTTATACATATAATGTATATATATATATAATAGCGAAATGTATGTATTTATGTATGTATGTCTCGGAAAAACTTTCGATACGGGCCACGGATTTTCGCCAGATAGGTATCATTTTAAAGCTCCAACCTTCGCCCGACAATATCGAAAAATTGGCATTTTTTTCTGCTCCTCTGTGTCTTGTGGTGTGACTTTTTCTCGGAATTTGTTTGTAATCTAACACGAAAACAAAACCAAGTACTTAAAAAAATCCAACACGATAACAACTTAGTTATAAAGGAAGCAGACAAAGGTAGTGCAGTAGTTATAATGAATAAGAACTTCTACAAAACAAAAATTTTAGAATCACTAGGGAACGAAAATTATTACAAACCAATTAGCTCTAACATAGACGACACAACCATATCTAAAATAACAAAACTCTGCACAACATACAATAGTACATTAACTAAAAAAGAAAAAGACTTCCTTACAAACTTCACAACAAAAACAAACATCTTCTATGGGCTACCCAAAATACACAAATCTAACCAGGTAAGACATGCCATCAACATACAAAAATCGGAATACATAAGCACCCCAAACCCCAACGACCTCACATTCAGACCCATAGTAGCAGGACGATCATGCCCAACAAGCAGACTTAGCAACATAATAGATATACTATTATAGCCCTTCACCAATCTAGTCAGAAGGTTTGTAAGAGATAACACACACTTCCTTAGCTCCCTACCACAAACAGTGGGACTATACTAGCCACATTCGATGTTAGCAGCCTATAAAGCAATATCCCACACAATCTAGGAAAAGAAGCTATCGCATATTGGATTGACAAACATACACAGACCATACACCCCAGATTCAATAAACAATTCGTGATTGATAGCATCGACATAATCCTCAATAACAACTCCTTCCAATTCAATAAAGACAACTACATCCAAATACTAGGCACAGCTATGAGTACAAAAATGGCTCCGACATATGCCACCCTTACACTCGCCTTCCTAGAAGATACCCTTTATGAAAGGATAGAGCAAAAGTACGGGCACAATATAAAAACACTCTTCATAAAATCTTGGAAAAGATACCTAGACAACTGCTTTATCCTCTGGAGAACTTCATGGGGGGATATCAAAGAACTCCACACTTTGCTACAAAATCTACACCCAAAAATAAACTTCACACTAGAACAAAGCCCCACAGAACTATCTTTCCTAGACATCCTAGTAACAATAAAAAACAACAATATAATCACAGACATCTACCACAAACCCACAGACACTTAACAATACCTCCACTTCAAAAGCCACCATCCTAAAAACTGTCTAAAATCAATACCTACTCCCTAGCACGTAGAGTCTGCACCATAGTAACAGACAGACACCTCCGTTCAACTAGACTGAATGAACTACAAATAACACTGCGGAAAAGAGGATACCCACTACCACTAATACAGAAAGGTATTGAACTGGCTGAAAAATTCCAATAGACCAACTAAGAACCCCAAAAGAACACAACAAAGAACAAATTCTAGCATACGTCTCTACACACAACACAAAAACCCCAGAACTATTCACACAGATAACAAAAAAACCTTATCCTCCTCAATCAGAACGACAAACTAAACAACATACTTAAAACAACAAAAATAATAAAAAGCAAACGCCAACCCAAAAACTTAAAACACATCCTAACTTCTTTAAAACTCGTCCCACACACTACAAAAGGAGTTACAAAATGCAATAAACCGCGATGTGGAGTATGTGACATAATAATAGAAGGTAACACATACACATTCAAAAACCCAGCACTAACATTCAAAATAAAAAAGGATCTAAATTGCACCTCCAGAAATGTAGTATATGCACTAAGATGCACAACATGCAACAAATCCTACATAGGCGCCACCAAAAATTTCAGCAATAGAGTGGCCTTACATAAGAGCAACATAAAATTGCAGATAACAGACACCTCTATGTTTCAAAACACGTACACACATGCAGTGGAATAAACCTATTTTGGTGTCTTTTCAATTCAATAGAAATCCTCCTAAATTTGCTGATGAGGAGACCGTGCTTACCAAAAAAACTATGTATAATTATTCTACGTGACTTCATGTATACCACAAATAAAAAGCACGGATTTCCGAAACGATCGTACAGATAATTGACTTTGTTGTTGTTCTTTCTTATGAAACTGATTTTTAATTTAATTAAATTTTGATTTTTAAATTTTAAAAATTTTAAAACTTTTAAATTTAAATCACATTACTTAATATTGAATTAGCTCTAGGACATTTAACTATCGAGCTTATTATATATCTAAATTACAACGAGCATTTCCTGTATTTTAATTAAACTAGTAATTTCACTATTACATTAAAATACACTTAGCTCTTTAGACTATTATTCTAATCTCCTTTAAATTTATATATATATATATATATCAAAAATTTTAGTCATTTAATGAATTTCAAAATTTATGACGTGAAATGTTTTTAATAGTTTTTTAAATATTTTTATTTAATTTTTTATCATTAGTATTATAAGATTAAATAATACGTTTTATTAATACGCCTAGATTTAGTTTTACAAATTACTTACACAGATTATTATCGTTCTAAATTTTCAGTTGAATTTTCTCATATAAAGGATATTATCAATGTGTATAAAATTAACAAGAATAGTACTGTATGTATTAGATAATATTATTTGAGTTGACTGGATTTGAATTGATTTAAACAGATTAAATAGAATAAAATGAAATTAGTTTAAGGATTGGTTCTTGTTTGACATGTGTTGTTTTAATTTGCTTCCTTTTCTTTTTCTTTTTCTTTCTTTTTTATGTCTGGGCTCACCCTGATCTATTTTCCCGGCGTGTCTCTTTTTTTATAAAGGTATAATGTATCTCCTTCCTCTATATCTTCATTATTATTTTCTCTCTTTATTATTTTCTTTTTTTTTTTTGTCCCTCCCCATGTATTACTAGGTTTGCTTCCCGCCCTTTTTATTATATTATTTTATTTTATTTTATCTTATCTTATACTCGCTTTTTATTACGCACTTTTTCTGTCCTTTTCTTTTCTTTTCCTTTTCGTACAACTTCAGTTTCTCTCATTTTGCATGGCCTATCTGCTAAAGCAGCTTTAATTCTTTAATCGTTTAATTTTTAATTTTATTAATAATTTTATAGTTATTTCAGAGTTGAATTTTAAGTTCATGTTCTATGAGTATAAAAATTATTAAATATATCAATTTATATGTTTATCAATAAAAAAAGATACACCGGACCTATTAAAAAACCTTTTTACCGGACCTATTATATAACAAAGGAAAATTACTCCAGGAAAATGCCCAATTCGGATCATTACACTGTAATGTGGATTACTCAAAATACAGATGGGGATCATTTTACCACACTGCTTTCAAAGACATTCACTTCGGATTGTACCATGCAATTTGGATGTTAACTTTTATATCCTTTTCTTAAACTTCGCCTTACTCTATGACTTTTAATTACTCAATAAATTTTTTAATTGTGATTTTCCATTTCTCACTGACTTTAGCAAATAAGGTGTAAACCATTATAATTATTTGTTAATATTTTCTCCTCTGAAGAGATGGTAGACATCGAAATCCTATAGGATAAGGAGTTAAAATATTTCTAATGTATTATTTGTCTAACAAAGAATAATAAAAATCTTTTGATTTGAAACTCAAACATTTCAAGTCATAAATTTTAAAATTCATTGAATGTATAAAATTTGATTTATTCGCTCTATCTTGTATATCGAGCAATTCTTATTTAGGTAGGATAATACTTATAGAATATTACGGAGAGTAATATTTTGTAAATCTTATAATCACAGGTTTCCATACCAGCTGATTGTTGGATAATTTTATTCTGAAGTGTATATATATCTTATTTTTCTTTTATTAATATTATTGGAATTTTTTCCTTTTTTCCTTGTACACATTTTTTGAATTTTTCCATGGATTTCTACCTTTTGATTATTATGGACAATCTTCTTCCAATTACGGGATTTCCTTGGATTTTACTTGTGCAAATGGAAATTCAATTAACTTTCTTGAAGTTATATATTTGGATTTTACCGTCACTGGATTATTTATCTTCCACCAGACTATCCATTCATGTGTAATCCCCTTTTTCCTCACCATATTCCCTCTGCTTCACTTTTTTTGTTTTCAAGTAAGATCTTTGACTTACTTGTTGTTTCATCAAATAATTTTGCATGCAAAATCCGATCCCGCATTTTGCTAATTCCTACCCTCTGATGAGAAGGAAAGTATTTCTTCGAAACTCCGCGGATTAAGGACTATCCACTTATCTAGTGTTTCCTTTTCAGATTAAATATGTTTTAACTCATTTCAAAGTGTTTTTTAACATGTTTTATTAACTGTTTGCTCACACACACACACACACACACACACACACACACACACACACACACACACACACACACATATATATATATATATATATATATATATATATATTCAAACACATCTCGTTGTATGCGACTGATTTTTTTCTTTTTCCGATTTTGTTGGATAACTTTTCAATTCGCCGAGTGGTCTTTTTCATTTCGGCTGGCATATTGTATATTATGGCGCCCAGTAGTTATTGTTCGGCCACATTCTTCTCAAGCGCTTTCAATCGGTACATCCGATCATAGTCAGGAGCGATTGTTGTTCTTGTCATTTTCTTTATTGGGGCTTGGTGTATTTATAATTAGCTCTATTTTTTTTCTTGAAAGCGTTTGAGAAAAATATAACCGAAAAAAAAACTACTGGGCGCCATAACATACAACATGCCAGCCGAAATAGAAAAGACTGTTCGGCGAATTGAAAAGTTATCCAACAAAATCGGAAAAAAACGAGAACTCAGTTGTGTTCAATCAGACGTGCTTGAATAATGAGTTGCTGCCAATAGATAGATAAATAGATAGATAGATGGATATATAGATAGATAGATAATGACCGGTCAATGCAGATAAAATTATTTATGTTAAGATATTTTAATGATCAATTAATTGCTCGGGTGTTTGGATGTGTATGTTGAACAACAAAAAAGTGGTAGTAGGAAGGCAGGCTCGAACCCGTACCGCAAAGGAGGAAAAGAACGGGGTAAAACCTAACGTTTATGCTGTTACGACCACCGCCAAACCGGAAGCGATATTTTTTTTAAATTAAGGCTAGACAATCTAAAGGAGAGGATAACTTTCAAAAACATCAGTGAAAAAAGTGCCCCCCTGAAAAAAACTTCCTAATTGAAGGGGAATATATTAATGTTTTTAGCCAATTTTTCAATATTTTTCGATATAAAAGATCGAACTTTAAAACGATACTGATCTTGGTAAAATCTGTCGCCCCAATTGAAAGTTTAAGGCAGACATGCAAACAGACATACATACATACATTTATATATTGGTATCTAAAAATTTTCACCCAAACTGATTAAAAAGCTTGTCATATCTCTGAATACCCTTTATGTAAAATTTCAAATATTTAGACCAGAATTGGCTGAGTAATTTGGTACAGACCGCAGAGGTCAATTTTTTAAACTTTGACCCCTAAAATGACCCCTTAAAATTTATTGTTTGGGCTCAAATCAAGGTATTAAGTAAGATTCATGTCCAAAGAACCTATATCTAAAGTTTCAAGTGCGTAGACCCAAAATTGTCGGAGGAGGATTTTAGTAGAGTTCTCAAAAGTCAAATCGTTGAACTTTGACCCCTTAATCGCTAAATTTCTGGCCAACAACGGATCACATCGATTTTCCCAAATCTCAGTACCCTGACTAAAAATTAGTAGACTAAAAATTGACAGAGTTATTGCGCAGGGAAATGTACACAGACACACAGACACACACGCAGACACTTTCACTTATATATATATATATATATATATATATATATATATATATATATATATACATTCAACAACGTAACACACATAATAATATAACTGTGTGAATTTATATATATAAAGCATTAAGTCTACTTTGTTTTGATTTTTCTACATACTATTTATCTTTTTGTCCTTCAATATTGAATTACTTATAAAAATTCAAATTCAATTCTAATTTCGAAATGTTTTTTAATTCTTATTATTACCTATTAATCAATGTAATTTTGAATACATATGGTAAGCTTGCAAATACGTCATACACCATCCACTATGACTACGAAATTCCTACAGCTACATACCTAGAAAATGGGGCTGTTACGCCTGGCATAGTGATATGGGACAAGAAGGAGAAGATGGAAACCCTAGTTGAAGTAAGCGTCCCTAATGATGCTGGCCTTAACAGAGCAGAGAGGGAGAAAATAACAAAATACCAATGACTTATGTACGACATGTACTCATGTACGACATGTACTCATGTACGACATGTACTCATGTACGACATGAAAAGAAACTGGAATCTTAAGAAGGTATCAATCATTCCAGTCATTATAGGAGTAAACGGGCTAATGAAAAAGAATTTCAAAAACTACTTGGCGAACATACCCGGTGAACCAAGTGCAAAAGAAATACAAACAATACCATTTAAAGGGACGGTTAGAATCTTAAAAAGATCTTTCGGTTAGAGTAACTAAACTAGTGGGAGAATGTTTGGGATCCGGTAGAATGCCCCATCCCCATGAAAAACACAATGATTAGAAACTTAAAAGTACACATATTGTATTATACCATAAACTAGAATATTAAATAATTTACACATGACCTGCTGTATTTGAATTTTAAATCATTATTTCATTCACGCGCAAATAATAAAACAAACAAAAAACTTAATTTAAATGCATTTCCCTATAACATCCAGGCATAAAATAAAATTGTTTTAATAAATAAATGCATTCATTATTCTCACTGGCCACTGTTACTGCTTCAATGGTGGACGCATTTCCTGTCTACGTGATAATGCTAAGGTGGCCTATATTTTCTTCTCTCACTTCAGGACTTCGCTTTTGTAAAAGCAACATAACTTAATGATGTCTCTAATTGTTTAAAACTAGTTGACTGAATCATACTCATGGATGTGTAGCCATACATGAATTTAGATCCAGCTTGCTTGGTGAAATCCATGTTATGCGTTCTTTAACTCCGTTTGGTAATAAGGTCCAAGTTATATATTGGGTAATCCGCATAGCTGTGTAGATATCCGAATCGAGCAAGTGCCTGTATAAATATATATATATATATATATATATATATATATATATATATATATATATATATATATATATATATATATACTTTTAGCCCGGCTTTGCTCGGGCCCTATGTACTGTTCATAACTTTTTATGCATATATATATATGTGTGTGTGTGGGTGTGTGTGTGGGTGTGTGTGTGGGTGTGTATATATGTATATATATATATATTAACAAGTTTGACTCATGTCCAAGTAACCTACATCTAAAATTTCAAGTGTTTAGAATCAAAATTGGCAGAGGGGCTTGGTAGAGTCTGCAAAGGTCAACTCTGTAAACTTTGACCTCTTGGTAGCCAAATTTTCGCACAACAACTGATTAAAAATCTCGCTGTATGTCTGAATAATCTTTATGTAAACTTTCAAATGTTTAGACCCGAAATTAGCTTAAGAGTTTGCTTGAGACCGCAAAGGTAAACAATCTTTTGAACTTTGACCCCTTGGAAGCCAAATATTCAGAAACAAAGCGATTTAAAAACTTGTACTATGTCTGAATTCACTTTTTGTAAAATTTCAAATGTTTAGACCAAAAATTCGCTGAGTAATTTTTAAGAGACCGCAGAGGTTATTTTTTTTTAACTTTGACCCCAATTATGACCCCTTCAGTTTTATTGAATTATAAGTGCTTAGGCCCAAAATTGGCGGAGGAGTTTGGTAGAGGTCTTAAAGGTCAAATTGTTGAACTCTGACCCAGTAACATCCAAATTTCTGGCCGACAATCGATTAAAAAGATTTTTTTTCAAATCTCAATACCCTTTATGTCAATCTCGAGTCTGTACACCGAGTTATTTTGTAGAGAAGTATACACCGACGGACGGACACACACTTTATATATATATATATATATATATATATATATATATATATATATATATATATATATATATACACGAGGGGCGTGCAATAAGTAATGCCCCTGACCTACTTCCAGTTGTCTGATCTAGCTGAAATTTTGCATGTGCAATGGTTCATATCTCCATGGGTCATGCGGCAGATTACAGTTCTGAACTAATTGTGGTTTCTGTTTTACATGTGTTTGAACTAAGTCAGGTGTGAAATGGAGCCTGTTGAATGTCGAGCAGTTATCCGGTTTTTGTAGTTGAAAGGACGCACACCACATGAGACTTTTGATGAAATGAAAGAAACTTATGGTGATAATGCCCCATCATATGACCTTGTAAAACGCTGGCATCGTGAATTCAACATGGCCTAAAGTCTGTGGAAACAGCATCCAGATCTGGTCACCCCCTCCCTTCTGCCATTGATGAGGCAACTGTCCATCAAGTTGAGGTTGCCATTTTAGAAGATCGGCGCATTACTATTCGCCAAATAGCCCAAGATGTCAAGATTAGTACAGGGCCTGTGGAAACTATCATTCATGACCATTTGCATATTCATAAGGTGTCTGCCAGATGGATTCCTAGGTTGCTTACACCATTCCAGAAGCCAGAACGCGTCGAGTGCTCGAGGATTAATTTGGAGATGTGCCAAGAAGATGAGTCAAAGTTTTTCAAAAGACTGATTACACAGGATGAAACCTGGGTCCATCACTATGATCCAGAGACCAAAGCCCAGTCAATGCAGTGGAGGCACTTGGATTCACCACCTCCAAAGAAGGTAAGGAACAGCCCTCCGCTGGCAAGGTCCTTCTGAGACCAGGACGTAGTAGTGGTGACAGATTTCCTGGCAAAGGGTACCACAATTACAGGAGCCTATTATGCTTAACTTTTGAGGAAATTAAGGGAAGCTATCAAAATCAAGAGGCGGGGCAAGATCAGCAAAGGTACCCTCCTCCTGCAGGACAACGCTCCGGTTCACAACTCGCATGTCGCCAGATCAGAAGCACGGGCGTGTGGTTATGAAATCCTCTCAATCCTCCCTACTTTCCTGACCTTGCATTCTCTGACTTTCACCTCTTCCCAACCATGAAGTTGTTTTTTGAAAGGAGAGCGTTTCCCAGATGATGCAGCCTTTATTTCTGAAGTCACATTCGTGGTTGAAGGACCAACCTGGAGTGTTCTACAAAACGGTCTCCAGAGCTGCATCAAACGATGGGAGAAATGCATAACTCAGGGTGGTTCCTCTTTAGAAAAAGACTAATAACCGTGCCATGTTTCGTTGCTCTACTATGGGAAGTGGGTCAGGGGCATTACTTATTGCACGCCCCTCGTGATTTACTTCAACAGTGCTCAATACGTAGGTAGAGCTAGTTAGTAAGTTATAAAATATATATGGCGATAAAGCTACACTGAATATTCCGCGTTTTATCCACTGTAGGATTATTCAGGCTTAGAGTGGATGAAATGCGAAATATTCAGTGTAGCTTAATCGCCATATATATTTTATAACTTACTATATATATATATATATATATATATATATATATATATATATATATATATATATATATATATATATATGATCAATTTTGTAATGGGAGACTTATCGGGATAATACAAAGCTCAACAAATAGTCTTGTAGCTTATATAAAAATCAATAAAGAAAGAAAATGGCGTTATGTTAATATATACAGATTTATTCATTTATTCAATAAGGTTGATACATCAATTACGGGTCAAGGATAAGTAACATAATAGGGATGTGACATTAAGAACGAAATAATTGTACAGTGAGGGATAAAATATTGAGGCTGTATGGGATGGAAGAACTAAATTTATCTCTTTGATTTAGGAGTATAGCTTTGATTATATAATGAAGGTTGGTGTGTAGCATACTCTCTGGTGGGTTTAATATATGGGTACAGTATGTGTGATTAAACTCTTGGGGAGAATACAGAGTATGTTTATTGAAAGAAGATGCTTATTTAATCATATGTATTAATGTGTTAAAACTATAGAAAGGGTTAACTTGAAAGAGGGAGTTTATGAAATGTCGGTGTATTTTGATAGTATCTGAAATTTTAATAGTACTTAAATGAAATATAAATTATTAGGAATAAAGGTAAGATAATAAATATAAGGGGATAAATTATAAGCATATATAGAATATAGAGAGTTTTTTGTTAAGTGAATAAGATAGAGGATAAAGAGACGGTCAAATAAGGGTGTAAAAATACAAAGTACTATGGGATTAATAGATATAAAAATATAAGAATTATAGAGTAAATATAAATAATGAAGGTATCAGAAATATAAAGTAATTCAATATAGGAGAATAAAAATGGCTATAAAACATATTCTGGAATCCAATTCTTCGCTTTATAAACGAACGCTTACTAACATTAAAATATGGCGTCATTAGGAGACATACTACGACGTCTTTGTAAAAAAAAATTAAATAAATAAACGCCCCTTACTATCGTGATTTTATATCATTAAACACACTACGTGTAGATTGATGATGTTCCAAACCGACGCATTATATATACATATACATGTATTGAAGACTTTAACGCCCAAATATTTGCGTCGTTTTTATTAAGATTTCTATTAAAATAACCGAAAAAAAAATAGAAACCTACGGAAGTTGCTTTGTAAATTAACTTATCTTTTCATGTAACTTGACGAGATTTATAGGTTTCTTGATATTATTGTACACATTATCGCATGTAAAATTGTCGACAACAATTTGTTTTTATGTAAGAACCGGTCTAGCCAAACAACGCACGTGCGCGTGTGGTTTGGCTTATGGCAGCACTATTTGTTATTCGTAAACATATTATCTGAAAACCTAGAAATGTCGTCACATTAAGGTGAATGTGAAAGGCAGTGAGAAACAGTCAATGTAACTTTTTTTTTTATAATTTAAACATTACCTTTATTAATGCTATATAGAGATTAAGGCTATATTGAAGATGTTAAGTCTTGACTTAATTGAAGAGGTTAGCGCCCAAATATTTGCGTTTTTTTAATTGTCATTCAGAAAACAAATCCGGAAGTTTATCGAACAAATATAAAGAACTTATTTTTGCAAACATTTTTTTTACCACAACATATTTCTTAAAATAAAATCTTGTATTTTTTCTTTTGCTTTTTTTTTAGAACCATTCGTAATAAAGAAGACGCGATTATTTGGAATCTAAACTTTTCAATTTATAAATATATATGAAATGTGTCAATGTCTAACCTCACCCGTATAAACAAGCACAAAAATAAAAATAATGACGTGTAAAATATATAAATGTCTATATAATTACGCCAACAGTCTTTGTTTTTACAATATTACTTATTTTATTTTGGGGGGCAGTTTATATATTTACGCTAACAGTCTTTGACTTCAAATATTTAGTAAAATATACCAACCTAATTAGGGTCAGCTCTTGAACAGGTTTACACATTTAAAACACAGTTAATTTTCAGATAGCAAAATAATTTTCAAAAATAAATTGAACTGAACAATGTTGCCCCTACCAATTAATTTATTTTTATTTTTCACTTATTCGTAAATTATCCCAGTGATCATCAGCTATTGCATGCTTAAATTTGGAATTATAACGTTCTACTGCAGTGAACACCCACTTTTTGGCCACACCCGTTGTTAATGCTGCCACTAGCATTTACTCTATTTCTTTTCAGTTTTTTTGCACATTTCCACTGCGCTTATCATAGATTACATGTCAAGTTTTCGCATTTACAAAATACCTTGAAAAAAAAATTTGTTTTCGTGATACGTTTTGAATGGATTCAATTATTTACGAAAGTGCATTTTTACCTAAATGCGAGTTGGGAATAATTTTCCCTTTAACCAATTTGGTACCCCCATATGGGGAGCGGCATATATATTGTTTTTAAAATATAATTATCCACTGGCACGTCTTTCGTCGTCTACGACTCATCAGAGCGGCTGAATCTAGCGAGATTCGAAATCGGGACCCCATGATAAGAAGCCAAAACCCTTACCCCTCGTCCACCTCGCTGACTGTTCGGATATATCGCGATTTAAGTATATGTTATTTGTTTTTGTTTTTGTGATACGTTTTGAATAAATTCAGTTATTTACGAAAGTGCATTTTTTTACCTAAATGCGAGTTGGGAGTAATTTTCCCTTTAACCAATTTGGTACATACACCTTACCACCAAAAGAGGGAAACATTTAACGGCTACGCGCAGCATTAACACCTGCCGTGGCAAAGTATGTTCCGTTCATTATTAGATAGGTGCAAAAATAATGTCGTTTTATATATATATATATATATATATATATAATAAAAACGATATTATTTTTGCACCAACCCAATTTAAAAATTGCTCCCCAACTATTACAGTCATTAAAAATACTACCTTAAATTTCCTTTTAATCTGAAAATTAAGTCTGTATTCGATGATGGTGTAAATTTAAAAGGTAGGGAAAACATTGCTTAGGTTCGCAGCGGTGTTCTTTGGTTGTTTCAATGTTGACACGTTAGGTGAAAACACAGAATAATCACAGCACATAATCAAATACCCATGTTAAATTCGGTTTATAGCTACTTCCAATTTTTCTCCAGCACTGTACATTCATTTTGTTCCCCGGCGCGCCAGTGCTCGTTTTTTTTTGTTTTTTTTTTAATTTTTTTTTATTTACTGGCCGGCAGTGGCTCCCACTAATAACCATAATTTAATTGTTTTTGTCTTTTTTTTTTTACGAGTAAGGTAAGGCGCATACTTCCACCGGGCAACGCCGGTACACGGGTTCTACTAGTTTAAAATGATACGTCATATACATTTCAATATTTCGTAAAACATTTCATGTATTTTATTACAAATCGTTTTTTTATTGACAAATTTGCTTTTGTTGAATTATCCTTTCAATGTGTATATTTTCTTGCAACGAATTAACAGCAAAAGCTACAAGATAAATTGTTCAATTACAAAAACAAACAAGTGAAGCATGTATGGTCCCCTGTGAATGCACAGTGAATAAGGCATAAAAAATGACTAAGTTCAGCATTCACCCCCCCCCCATCCATTTAGCCTCAAAAGTCCCTAGGGAACGTCAAATCTTGATGAAAATGAAAAAAAACGGTGCAGTTTTAGGCCTTAACATATGTAAATTTGAGTTCTGCACCATGCAAAAAAAAAAAAGAAATGTTCATCACCCCATTTAGCCCCAAAAGTCCCCAAGGCCTTAACATATTTACATGCAAAACTGTTAAACATACATACACAGAAAATTTTGAACAAATATGGCAAAATAGTCCCAAAAATCAAGTGTTTTTATTAGTCTCAAAGGAGCCTCTGGTACACACCCAAGAGTTATCGCGAAGTATAGACAAACAAAATGTTTATATATTATAGAAATCAGTTAGTTACAACTTTTCAGAAAGTTTTATAAAAATTCAAGGCATCAATTTTTTTAATAGGCACAAAAGTGTCAATTTTAGCCATTTTAACCCGAAAGGCACTCCTAGGGGGGAGGGGGCAACCGGAGTTTTCCTGGAAAATCCGTTCTGTTACTTTTTTACTTATATCATGTTTAATGTTTGTGCAAAATTTCAAAAGAATTCCAGGCCGTAGTTATTGAGAAAAGTGCGGGCAGACGAACGGACGCACGGACAAGGGTGAATTTACAGGTCCACCCTCCTTTTGTCGGGGGACCAAAAATTAAATTGACTAACAATGTCACCCAGACTTGTCTAATTGTTGTGTAGCGGAGGACATATATATCGAACAGTATGTGTGTGTGTGTGTGTGTGTGTGTGTGTGTGTGTGTGTGTGTGTGTGTGTGTGTGTGTGTGTGTGTGTCGTCGAGTGTGTATATCGTGCGTGTGTATATTTCTGTTGACAGATGACGGGGATACATTTTAACAAGCGAGAGACATTTGTATTCTGAGAGAGACATTCATAACTGAGGCTGAGTGATATCTTTTTATATCAGAGGGGAGATACTTCTTTATGATAATGGAAGCGACAGACAGTTAACACTTGAAGGGTGTTTCACAAAGTTCATCTGCTAATGATAGGCAAAAACACAGTTACCTTTTAGTTGTAATGACGATGACGAAGACAGGTTTACAAAATATAAATGATGATCCTTTATTCTTCCAGCTGGTTGATCGATGGATCAGAAACTCAAGCTTTTACGATTACATGGTCTCATCTTTTCCCCCTCGCCTCCAAGGGTATCAGCTACCAGTCTGACCGACTTGACTCTGACTAACTTGCTCTCTGTCACTGTCGACTAATTCTAAGTCTATCCGAAATTCTTTCTTTGTCTATGACGTCACCAGCGTAGTCAACAACGTGAATCCCTCACGTTTTCACAATACACGTGCTCCTAACACGTTTGGCAACAAAGAAATTCCTAAATGAATTGCTTTTTTTAAAATCTAACCTCACGTTTTCACAATACACGTGCTCCTAACACGTTTGGCTACAAAGAAATTCCTAAATGCATTGTTTATTAAAAAATCTATTTTGTTAATCGTTATTTTTCCACATTGTATTGTCCATTCTTTTAACTGGCATTTTTCATATTTAATTATTTCTAAAAGAAGGAACAATTGCTGCATTCTCTAAATTGAATATATTTATTATCTTTTAAATCCTACTTACTGGGTTCGATTCCACCCTTTTCCAAATATCATTTTTAAAATTATTCATTTAATTACTGGGAGCTGTCCCTTTTTACATAACATAATACTTAAAATGTTGATTAGCACCCCCTGACCACAATAGATTTGTGATAAGTTTCGAAATTTTTAACTTATTATTATGAATGACTAGTTTCTGTTTAATAGTACCTATCCTATAAATAGATAATACATGAAAGTCAGAATTTACAAAAAACAAAAAAAATTAACAATTTAAATTTAAAACAGAACTACCCATGAACAAACGTCCATTCAGTCTACGCGTTTATAAGTGAAAATCATGTAAAATTAATACTAAACGACATGTCCTATAGACAAAAAATCACAAAGCAATGCGATGACGTATCTAACAAATTTGGAAAATTGAACATCACTTTCAGATTGTAGTCGAATGCAACCGTAAATATATAGTGACATTTAAAGTAGCATACACTACGCTTTATTCTTTTAACCAGCTTGGGTGCACGGCGTTGCCCGGGGGTTTGGATTTGTGAGTTGAGCAAAACAAAAAAAAATGGTAATAGGCAGGCAGGCTCAAACCTGTACCGCGAAGGAAGAAAAGAAAACGAAAAGAAAAAAAACGTGACGTCTTTGCCGTTCGTCCATCGCTAAACAGGAAGTAGCGAAGGTCTAAATTAAGGTTAGTCAATCGAAAAGAAGGGATGACTTTCAAAAATATCAGCGAAAAAGCTACCACCCCTCCGTGTAGAAAAGTTCCCAGCTAAAAGTGAAGGAATTAATGTTTTTAGCCAATTCTTCGATATTTATCGTCCGAAGGGTCGATCTTCCAAACGATACGGATCTCATGAAAATCCGTCGCCTCTATCGAACGTTTTAGGCAGACATACAAACATACATACACACCTGCATACATAAATTTAAACAGACAGGTGAGGTTTATATTATAGACAACTACAAAACCTTCTTCAATCAGCTATCCCCATGAGAATATCTACATACAGCTAGTCATCAATATTATCTGTGGGCGGTCCACCATCTAGGGAGGATTGGGAGGGTCTTACTAACATTTTTTGTTTATCTTTTGGATTTTTTCCACTACTCCAAACTAATGAATTATCAATAAAAGGACACTTTATAGAATGCTAATTTTACATATAATATATAATATTTCGAATCTCGCTAGATTCGGCCACTTTGATGAGTTGCAAACAACGAAACACCTGTTAGTGGATAATTATGTTTAAAAAAAACAAAAAAAAAACAATATATATGCCGTTCCCATGCGGGGGTTCCAAATTGATTAAAGAGAAAATTTTTCCCAACTCGCATTTAGGTAAAAATGCACTTTCGTAAATAATTGAATTCATTCAAAACGTATCGCAAAAATAAAAACAAATAATATATATATATATATATATATATATATATATATATATATATATATATATATATATATATATATATATATACATATAGGTTTGCATTGTTCAAAAATTGGGGCTAATGAAGACAACGAGGTTGTTAAATAGTGCTCAATAAAAAGAGCAAACTATTTTTTTTTATTATTTGAGGGTAAACAGTTACATATGGTCGCTACAAATAGCCATCTGTTTCAGTCAAAGAGACTTCCTCAGGCGACCTAGAACCTCTCAACGCCAAAAAGAAAAATGGGAAAGATTAGAAAGCAATTGAAAAGGGAAAATGGAGCTCTTCAAAAAAAGTATAAAAGGATCATAAAAAGTTGCGAGCTCTCTAAAAAGAGGATAGAAAGGGGATAAAAATATAAAATAAAACGGAGATAAAAAAGGGAAAGATCGCATTAGAACCTATTGGATGATTATTCAAAACTATTTTAACAATATATAACTGAAATAATTAAAGTGGGTTATAATTTTACTGGAACTGTAAATTGTATAGGAAAGTGGGAGTGAGGGGGTTCTGTTTATACATTGATTTTGAACATGTCAGGGAAAAAGAGCTTGCACGTGTATTATTTGACATCAGAAGTTACGTGTCGTTATAAGTTAAGTTAGGGGTGTGGGGATTAACTAATACAGATATATTCATACCGAGACATACATCTGTATATATACATACATACAAAATATACACATACATACATACGTGTGAAAAAGTGAGACACATATACACACGTAAATATATACATATAAGAAAATACGCACACGCAAGAATACACAACTATATGTATAGATACACAAAAAATCACAGGTTTACATATATACAAATACATACAAATACACACACATACACACACACACATCTATATATACAGACATATACAAATACACATACGTATACACATATATATTATTTAAATGGCTGCATGTTGGCACAGTCGGTACCACACTGTTGTTTAACCAACTTACACTCATTAAATCCCGAGTGATCTACAAGCATTGATTAGTGGTGATACCCTTGTAAAAATAAACAAAAACAGAAATTCCACGAACAAAGTCTATTTCCTAGATGTATCCACCTATGGAACTTTATTCAGCGGGCTCGCTTTCCAGCTGATTGCAATATGTTCGTCTTCAAGTCTAATGCAAATAAGTTCTTGTTGAGCCTTCCTCTTAAATAATCAAATTCTATCCAATTTCCACCACAATCGACCACTACAATATTTTCTAAGTGACCACCTTACACCCATTAACAGTTATCTTCGAGTGGCTTCCAGAACTTTATAAGTGGCGACTCTCTTGTATGTAAAAAAAAACGAGTATAAAAAAATAGAGATAGAAAATAAGATAATTATACAATAAGACGGAAAATGTAAAAACGGCATTTCCAACTTAAACTCGATGGATAAGCGCGATAAATGATATTTCCAACTTATGCATGATAGATTAATGAAAATATTTGAAACTTTAGCGTGACTGATTAACCTAAATGGCAATATAAATTCATATAATTATAAGTTATATAATTATAAAATTACTAGCAGGGGTGCCCGGCGTTGCTCGGGTGTTTGGAGGTGTATGCTGTGCAAAAAAGCAAAAAAACAAAAAAATGGTTAATTTTTTAAAACTTTGACCCCTATTATGACCCCTTAAAATTTATTGTTTCGGGCTCAAATCACTTTATTAAGTTAGATCCATGTTCAAGGAACCTATATATAAAATTTCAAGTGTCTAAACCCAAAATTGTCGGAGGAGTTTGGTAGAGTTCTTAAAGGTCAAATCGTTGAAATTTGACCACTTAACAGCCAAATTTCTGGCTGACACCCGTCACATCGATTTTCCCAAGTCTCAGTACCCGGTATTTCAAATTTCGAGTCTATAGACTAAAAATTGACAGAGTTATTGCGTAGGGAGATGTACACAGACAGACAGAAACACAGACACACAGACAGACAGACAGACACGTTCACTTTTATGGATATATAGATATAATATAATATAATAATTATTATTTTGATATAATTATATTATAATTATATATGTATAATATAATATGATATAAAGTTATATAAATATAAAATTATAATTTATATAATATATAAAATTCTTAGGTTAAATAGCAAAAATGGCCGACCGATGCTGAGACTACGTTGAAACTTAAAATGACGAAATGTGAATATATGAACGAAATACGTTTTAATAATAGAGACAGAAAATAAGATAATTATACAATAAGACGGAAAAGTATAAAAAGTGATTGATACAAAAGAGAAATGACTAATGAGTAACGGATGAAGAGGAGGGCGAACAAGTAAAAGTGTAAAATTAAAGAGTATAGAGTATAAAAGAAAGTGAAAGGGCTTACGAGTAAAAATGAACAAGAGGAAAAGGAGAAAGAGAAACTGAGAAACGACAAGCAATTAAGAGAGAGAATGTAAAAGAAAGAAAAGAAAGCAAAAAAAAGGGCTAAATAGTAAGACTGCGAGTGAAGGAACTAATTAATAATAGAGAAACAGAACGAAGTAACGAGTAAAAAAAAGAGAAAGGGCTTACTAGTAAGAGAGAAAAGGAAAGGTCTAACTAATAAGACAGAAAACGAAAGGGATAACTAGTAAGAGAGAAAAGGAAAGGGCTAACTAGTAAGAGAGAAAAGGAAAGGGCTAACTAGTAAGAGAGAAAAGGAAAGGGCTAACGAGTAAGAGAGAAAAGGAAAGGGCTAACTAGTAAGAGAGAAAAGGAAAGGGCTAACTAGTAAGAGAGAAAAGGAAAGGGATAACGATTAAGAGAGAACAGGAAAGGGCTAATAAGAGTGAAAAGGAAAGGGCTAACTTGTAAGAGATAAAAGGAAAGGGCTAACTAGTAAGAGAGAAAAGAAAAGGGCTAACTAGTAAGAGAGAAAAGGAAAGGGATAACGATTAAGAGAGAACAGGAAAGGGCTAATAAGAGAGAAAAGGAAAGGGATAACTAGTAAGAGAGAAAAAGAAAGGGTTTAACGATTAAGAGAGAACAGGAAAGGTATAACTAATAAGAGAGAAAAACAAAGGTCTAACTAGTAAAAGAGAAAAAAGGAAAGGGCTAACTAGTAAGAGAGAAAAGGAAAGGGCTAACTAGTAAGAGAGAAAAGGAAAGGGATAACGATTAAGAGAGAACAGGAAAGGGATAATAAGAGAGAAAAGGAAAGGGATAACTAGTAAGAGATAAAAGGAAAGGGCTAACTAGTAAGAGAGAAAAGGAAAGGGCTAACTAGTAAGAGAGAAAAGGAAAGGTCTAACTAATAAGACAGAAAACGAAAGGGATAACTAGTAAGAGAGAAAAGGAAAGGGCTAACTAATAAGAGAGAAACGGAAAGGGCTAACTAGTAAGAGAGAAAAGGAAAGGGATAACTAGTAAGAGAGAAAAGGAAAGGGATAACTAGTAAAAGATAAAAGGAAAGGTCTAACTAATAAGAGAAAAGGAAAGGACTAACGATTAAGAGAGAACAGGAAAGGGCTAACTAGTAAGAGAGAAAAGGAAAGGGCTAACTAGCAAAAGAGGAAAGGAAATGACTAACGATTAAGAGAGAAAAGTGAAGGGCTTACTAGTAAGAGAGAAAAGAGAATATCTTATTAGTAGGAGAGAAAAGGAAAGGGCTATCTAGTAAGAGAGAAAAGGAAAGGGCTAACTAGTAAGAAAGAAAAAGGAAGGGCTTACTAGTAAGAGAGAAAGGGAAATGGCTTACTAGTAAGAGAGAAAAGAAAGAGCTAACTAGTAAGAGAGAAAAGAAAGGGCAAACTAGTAAGAGAGAAAAGGAAATGACTAACGATTAAGAGAAAAACGGAAAGGGCTAATTAGTAAGACAGAAAATTAAAAGGCTAACTAGTAAGAGAGAAAAGGAAAGGGTTAACTAGTAGGAGAGAAAAGGAAAGGGATAACTTGTAAGAGATAAAATGAAAGGGCTAACTTGTAAGAGAGAAAATGAAAGGGCTAACTAGTAAGAGAGAAAAGGAAAGGGCTAACTATTAAGAGAGAAAAGGAAATGCCTAACTAGTAAGAGGGAAAGGAAATAGCTAGCGATTAAGTTAGGAAGGAAGAGACCAGCAAATAAGAAAAGAAGAGAAAAGACTAACGAATAAGCGAGGAAGCTAAAACTCATAGAAGAATTGAACAATAAAGTATCGAAAAGTGAAACACAACATGGAAGTCTCTATTTGTCACCATCTGCGATTTTTCAAAAGTGTCGCAAATCTCTGGAGAGGTTTCCACTTGAGGTTGCTCTACAGCAAAACAGTCAACAAAATCGGCGCCATTTCCCGCTTGTTTTGAGAAGGAGATCCACGATGGCAGGCAATATGAACGCCAACAACACGCACATTTGTTGCATTCAGAAAGAAGCGATAATCTATAACACATCGCCATTAGCACTCTTAGAATGTTTTTATTTCGTGAAGATGTCGTCGCAAATTTGCGTACACGAAACTGACTTTTTCTATTTGTTTCTTTCTGACATTTTCCTCTCGCTTTTCAAGTGCGGCATTGCTACTGTGTTAAACGTTACGTCCGTCTCCCTATCAACAAGTTTCTCACACAAAAGTCTTTACAAGGGTCGTTTCAAAAGTAATATTTCTTATTTCGCCCGAACGGAGCAGAGAAGACTACAAATTGCATTGTTATGATGCCTTGACTAATGCATTCATGAACTGAGAATTTCATCTCTCTGTTGCATATATTGACAGTGTGATACCGATACAATTGATGTCAGGACAGTTAGGAGATGGATTCGTTGATTTTACAGTAGCAACAGAGCTGTGATTGATAAAACGCACTTCGGACTTTTACGATAAGGGCATCGTTAATCGCTGGCAAAAGTGCATTGAAGACGGTGGTGACTATGGAGAAAATACATTCTGGAGCTCAAAAATTCGCCCGTTTTAATGAATACCACTCCCGTCTACGTAGCTCTTCAACGTTTCAGTTTTGAGGTTAAAAACAAAAGGGCTTACTTCTGGAACAACCCTCATAAATATCTTTTTACGTAAAAGAGAAACTGTCTAATTGGTGACAGTTTCCGGTTTTTAACTCAGAAATAGACAAGCGCTGTTCATCAAAAAAATGTAAACCATTATAGTTTCTTGGACTAGCCTGGGTTTCTGGCGTTTCCTGGGTGTTTAGAGGTGTGTGTTGAGTTAAAAAAAAAAAAGTGGTAGTAGGCAGGCAGGCTCGAACTCATACCGCGAAGGGGGAAAAGAAAGTGAAAAGAATCGTGGCATCTTTTGCCGTTGCGCCCATCGCCAAACCGGAAGTGATGTAGGTTTATTAATTAGTCAATCGAAAAGTGGGGATGACTTTCGAAAATATCAGAGAAAAAAGCAACCCTCACTGTAGAAAAGTGTCCAATTAAGGCTAAAGGAATTAATGTTTTTGACCAATTTTTCGATATTTGTCGTCCGAAGGGTCGATTTCAAAACGATACCTGTCTCGTGAAAATCCGTCGCCTATGTGGATAGTTATTGCGATACATACATGCATACATACATACATACATACATACATGCATACATACATACATACATACATACAGACAGACAGACAGACAGACAGACAGACATTTAAACAGACAGGTAAGATTTATATTATAGACTAGCATGGGTACCCGGCGTTGCTCAGGTGTTTGGAGGTGTGTGTTGAGCAAAAAAAAGTGATAGTAGGCAGGCAATTAGGCTCGAACCTGTACCGCGAAGAAGGAAAAGAACTTGAAAAATAACATGAAGTCTTTGTTGTTGCACCCATCCCTAAACCGGAAGTGACGAATGTTTAAATTACGGCTAGTACATCGAAAAGGGAATGCCTTTCGAAAATATCGGCGAAAAAAGCCTGTAGAAAAATGCCCAGTTGAGGGTGAAGGAATTAATGTTTTTAGGCAAATTGTAGATATTTGTAGTCCGAATGGTCGAGCTTCAAACGATTCAAATCTTATGAAAATCTGTCGCCTCTGTCGAAAGTTTTAGGCAAACATACAATCATATAATAGATGCCTCCGTTCAGTCTCGAAAGACAAAGGATATCCCCTGTAAGGGCGGCTGCGCATTTAATTGTGTGGGAAGAGTTGCGCAATTTCCAACCACGCCTCTCCTGAATCGTCACTGTTTGAGTCCAGTGGCAAGGAGAAGTCCAGGACCACTGGAAACAATGCCTAGATTAGCAGAGATCACATACAGCATCTGGAAGTCCCAAATAGTCACCCATATAGTACTGACCAGGTTCAATGTTACTTAACTTCGGTGATCCAGCGGGAACCGGTGTGTCAACGTGATTATGCCGTACAACCGGGAATTCCCCGGATTAACGTATCCAGTGGTGATTGATCTGGGGGACAGCCTACCCTAACCCATTACCTTCCAATATAAGCAAATGCCCGGGTCAGAAAGGAGCAGATTGAAGCCGAATCTCGAGACAAGAACACTAAACCTCCGTGTTTGTTTTCTTTTGACCTGCAAGAAAAGCTAATTAATTTTCAGCGGACGCCGGCATCGGGAATCGACGACGAGGCCTGCAACGCGGAAGAATCCTGTAAAGAGCTCCCGGGAGAGGACGATCGCGACCATTGCAGTTTCGACGGGGTTAGAGGCTACATCTGGTGACCTGCGACCGGGGGATCTTACAAATAAAGTGTGGAGTTGAAAGTTTTGACAACAGAGTGTTAATTCGCCACCCCAGATGAGAACACCGCTTGATTTTTTATTTGCTTAATACGACCACCTTCAGTGAAAAATGTTTAACACGCCAGTATAAATGTCTTTACTTTCTTATCAAAACGTCAACTAATTTTTATTTCCCAGGTCCTCGGAAAAATGAATTTAACACGTCTCTCGCTTCGTTATCAGATTAATATGTTCTTTTTATTGCTCCAAATAATTCAAAGATTTCCTTTGGGAAAATAAAGCAAAATATTTTTATCTTTCTTTCCCTTTCTTTTTTTTCTTTTCTTTTTGCTTTTTTTCTTTTTTTCTTTTTTTTTTCTTTTTCTTTTTTTCTTTTTTTTTCTTTTTTTTCTTTTTTTCTTTTACTTTCGCAATTATTTAACATAGCGAACTTTTTCTTTCTTTCCCTTTCTTGTTTTTCTTATCTTTTTGCTTTTCCGCCGTGGCATATCAATCCTTTTTAATCCGTCAACATTATAACAAATCTCTATTTATATACAGTTGGTTGTTTTTGTTTTACGGCATATCAACCCTTTTCAGGTAATTTAATGCCGAATTTTGAAAAAAATTTTTTTACTAGAATATATTTGTTGTTTCCAAGTCGGTTTCTATTTTCTATATTGGGACCCTAACAGGTACTATCACTCCGGGTCAGAGTGGACCTGGGAGCAATGGCAATTAAAGGGTGGCTCCACATTCTCCAAAGCCCGCAAGCTGGGGCCTCACCACTGGATATAGTTTAAGGTTATATCCAGGATCTATTTATATAAAAACTACTATATTTCTTTTAGTCGTAATTTTCACAATATTTCGATCGATGCAACCTTTTTTTTTACATAGGCATCACCACTTATCAAGGCACAGAGGACACTCGAGGATAAGGGTTAAGGAGTGTACAGTAGTCAATTGGACGATAGACTACTGTACACTCTGTAACCCTCAATCCTCGAGTGGCCTCTTGGCCTTGATAAGTGGTGATGCCTATGTAAAAAAAATGTTATCTATTTTTAACTTATATGGGATTACGGGCTGAGCCTTTTATTTAACCCGCAGGGGTAAATTGTTTATCTACCGTCAGCCATTACCGAGTATAAGTGTTAATTGATGGTTATACTATTCTTAGTTATTTTTGGAAACATTGGCGGCAGTGAATGTTGATTTTAAGCATCAACTCTCGATTGGATAAAAGCTCAAATCAGCCGTTTCTTTTTTACCAACCACAATGGGAGAATATTCATTGCCGAAAGTATAGCGTATGGTATAAAAGATGGAAGGATATCCGCATCTGGTGAGAAATTCTCGCAGGCAACCAATCGTGATAGAAAACAAGGCGGCCACCTGCTGTGAGAAGGACAATTGAAAATAAATACAGTCTCTATGTATATACAATAGTGTGTGCGTATGTGTATGTGTATGTGTGAATATATTTGACCGATCAAATCTTAAACTAGTGATTACATAACAACGAAATTAACAGGAAATAGTAATCCTACACCAAGGATGGTTTATAACGAGTAAAACTTTTCTTTAGGTTGATGAATAACGTATACGGCAAATTGAAATGCAAAATGTATCTTTCTTTTTCTTTTCTTCCCAGTCGATGCAAGTGAGAACGCTTTTTACAAAACTAACAACGAACTACTATACGCACACTGACAACCACTACACTTCCTACTGAACTCAAGCCCAAACAAAGTTCCAGGTTCGCATACAATCAACATCTCACTGACAAATCAGAGGCAAACCAATATATACGCACATCTACAATACCTTCTGTTTTCACACACACTGTTATACGTAAACATGCAAATGAAGAAGTCTACTCTCTAGACAAAACAACTCTTCTTTCACCTAGAACGTTCTTCGGACACTCTAAACTCACACTATTTACTAACTATTTCTTTTTCTTTTATTTATTTAATTATTTGGACTATTATTCTAGTCTTCTAGTTGTTGTTTTTTCACGGCGTTTCGGCCAATTATTCCTTTGGCCTTCGTCAGGTTAACCGCGACGGGATAGGAATGTCGAATCCTCCAACTACATCCACAGCAATTGCTGCCTTCAATAGATGTTGTCATAGCTAACCTGGCGAAGGCCAGAGGAATAATTATCCGAAACATCGTAACAAAACAACATTTAGAAGATTAGGATAATAGTCCAAATAATTAAATAAAAAATTATACAATTTACTCATCTTCAAAATAATTCTAAACTAATTCAATAACACAACAATCTGTACGGACCTAACAATTAAAAGAACAATTAGATTTATAAGACATAAAAATCCAAACTTGATTGCCCCTTTGGGACCCGTGATGCAGTGGATAGAGATGCGGAATATATACGATTCCAAGTGAGCATTGTCTAGAGGTAGCGCTTTCAATCCCACCCAAAGCCGGTCAGAGGATTAGTTGACCAGACCGTGGTAAGATGACAACAACAACTATTGAAGGCAGCAATTGCTGTGGATGTAGTTGGAGGATTCGACATTCCTATCCCGTCGTGGTTAACCTGACGGAGAAGCGTCGCGAAACAACAACTAGAAGTGAGGATAAAATTTCAAATAATTAAATAAAAAATAGGATTGATATGTAGTTTGCTTGAAGCATTGTGTGGGATATGTATGTAAAAGAGATTTAGAAGGCTGTCACAATGCGAGGAATGAATTATAATCGCTGTTGGTAAGAGGAGACGAGAACAAGTGGCGATTTACAAATCAATAAGTACATATATATATATATTAACTTTTTTTTATATATATATTTATTCAGTTGTATGGTAAAATGTCTTACTTGTAATTCATGCGACGTATTCCATTATTAATTTCGGAAAATTTTTCCCTTTTCAAATGGTGTGTGTAACAGGTCGATTCAAAGCATGCTGGATGAAGGGCCGGAAGCATGCTTTGAATCGACCTGTTATGCACACCATTTGAAAAGGGAAAAATTTTCCGAAATTAATAATGGAATACGTCGCATGAATTACAAGTAAGACATTTTACCATACAACTGAATAAATATATATATAAAAAAAAATAATAATATATATATGTACTTATTGATTTGTAAATCGCCACTTGTTCTCGTCTCCTCTTACCAACAGCGACTATAATTCATTCCTCGCATTGTGACAGCCTTCTAAATCTCTTTTAAATAAAAAATAATACAATTTACTTATCTCCAAAATAATTCCAAACTAATTCAATAATATATTTATGTTTCGTTATCTTAACTTATGTATATAAAATTCCACAAACATACATTCTCCAATCGACACACACAGACAATCTGTTGTATTTTCAGGTTTATATAACTGTGTCTATGCATGTCTAGTGTATATAAAGTTATGTATTTCTGTAATCCATGCTCGTGTATCGTCTAGTGGTTAGAATTGTAGCACAGTTACTTATCTTTGTATGTGGGTGTGTGTACGTGTTGATTTGTTACGTATATAATCAATAGTCTTTCTATGTGCATATGGGTGCTTTCACATATTCATGAATAACTAACGGGACAATAAACAGACAGTCTTTGACGATGACGAATAACACCCTTGTCTGCTTGACACCTGAAAAGGTCACATACCTTATTCATTGTCTCCCTCTCCTCTGGTGATAAGCATTTGAAATGAAGGCATCTGCTTCCGAATGGAACACCCAAAATGTTGAGTTATCATTTCCAGATCTTTATTTCCAAATGTTCCACCTCTTGGAGTTTGCAGCCCTTAATCTGTTTTCTTACATTTTCCTTAGTTGGTACGTAGAGGCTTCCATTAGACAACACAGACAACTCCTGTCCGCTAACTAACCCAGTGGCTAAACTAAATTCCAAACTAACTTTGTGTGGGCTTTTCCTCTATTCATAACAGTTTTCCTTTAGAAAAAATTCCCCAGTTAAATATTTAACATAAATATTTTAACTTAACATTCTTTTCTGAATATCTTTTTAGCATAAATAATTTAACAATTAATCGTAATAATCGTTCTGAACCTTGGCACTGCCCGCCACAACAGAACACAGATGCTACGCTGTGATCATAGCTAAAGGGCTACAATATAACACATCTACAATTCGTATAATATTTAAACATAATGTTACGCCAGACTCACACAGCACCAATTGAAATGGACATGCCTACGTGAATTCTCCTTAAGGATA
This sequence comes from Euprymna scolopes, assembly GCF_053919585.1. NCBI lineage: Eukaryota > Metazoa > Mollusca > Cephalopoda > Sepiida > Sepiolidae > Euprymna > Euprymna scolopes. Next base: position 80,433,568 of record NC_136513.1, on the reverse strand, counting down.
AACAGATCTTTCTTTTTTCACCTAGAACGTTCTTGTAGACGCTGAACTCTCGTTCGTTATTGAATCTTTATTTCTGATTTTCTTCACAAAAAGCCAATTAAGGTTAATTATATTTGATTCGATATGCTTTTGTCATTATATATATATATATATATATATATATATATATCTGTAGAAATATATTTTCTTATAATATATATCAATCCTTATTTAAGAAGCTCACTATAATTACAGAGCAACATAGAGAATAAATAACAAAAAGTTCTATTCCAAAATTCATGATGTTGACCATATTATAATTTATTCCTTTAATTCAGCTGACTTATACAATTCTAGATAGTATCGTAGCGCAAAATCGATCACTTAATTATTATATCAATCAGTGAATCTATTATGCCCTTAACTCATCAGAAGAAATAGCCGCAATCAATCCATCAAAAGCAATTGAAGTGTGATTTGACATGATTAAAATCCGAAAATTGGAAGAGAGACTGTAAATACCTTTTTATTTTTCCATTGCGCCATATTGAATTGTATAAGTCTACTGTCAAGACTTGTATACGTCAACTGAATTAAAGGAATAAATTATAAGATGGTCAACATCATGAATTTTGGAATATAACTTTTTGTCATTTATCCTCTTTCTCTCTCTCTCTCTCTCTCTCTCTCTATATATATATATATATATATATATATATATATATATATATAGGAAAAATGTTATGAATAGAGAAAAAGCATAAACAAAACTAGTTTGGAATTTGGTTTAGTAAACGAAGATGTGACTTGCGTGACAAACAAGGTTGTCCACTCTGGCTGACGTAAGAGGCATGTAAGTCAGGAAAAATCAGAATTCGGTGTTAGTCTGTAACGGGAAGTCATATATATATATATATATATATATATATATATATATATATATATATATATATATATATATATATATATATATATATAATTATTATAGTAAAAAAAATAATTATATATATATATATATATATATTATTTTTTAAAACAGATATCTACGGACATGCATGTTTAAAGGCCTAACTCTCTTCAGACAGTTTCTAGGAATCGATCCCTGGACCTTATAAATTACAGCGTGAAACTCATTACGTCACAAAGCCGTAAACGATTTTTACTGCTCATTTTTATCGTTTATATATTTACGGAGATTTGTTGTTAGTTTTTTAAACGATAATACGGTTAACTTAGCGTCTACGTCTTGAAGATCTTGTTTCTTAGGAAATCGCCCATATTTTTATTTCGACGTAATCAAATAATATTTTTATTTATCTATTCATTATTTTTCAAAGCAGTAATCTACAAAGATGCATGTTTCGAGGCGCTACCTTTCTTCACCGTTGCTTTACTGTTTCTAGTAATAAATATGTCAGATTCTTTAAGAACTCGGTTCTTATTGTTGAGCACTTTAAAGTTGACATGCGCAGATCATGATGTTATAATCATTAGATCACTCTGGACGGATTTTACGATATTTAAAAATAAATGTTTAAATTCCAACGTTATTCCTCGCTGTTGAGGTTGGCCGTGGGCTTTGTTCCTTGATAATGGAGTCAGAGATGGCTTCGTGGCCGGTTTCGAATCTCGCGACCGGCGGTAATCCTGTCACCCAACACTGATGATTCCCGAAGAAATGCAACACTAGTGTTTGTAAGTAATTAAAAATTATATATATATATATATATATATACAACCTCATTGTTTGTCATTTTATAGTTTGATATTGCTTTCCATTATTATCGCGTGTGGTAAGTATTGAAACATAAGCACCCAGAAGATTGCCATTTGGAATTGAGTGTCAATCATCGCCATTATCCGTTGCGCCACGGCGTGAAAGCAAAAACTGGGATGAGAATGGTAGACGTTCAAATAATACAAATGATCAAGCATCGTCTAAAAAAAAAATTGCGAAACATAAGGATTTTATTTATTTTTTTTATCTTATTTGAACAAAAATGTCAAAGATGGCTGATTAGATGGAAGGATATCCGCGTCTGGTGATGAAATTCTCGCAGACAACCAATCGTGATAGAAAACAACGCTACCACCTGCTGTGAGAAGGACAATTAAAAATAAATACAGTGTCTATGTATATACAACAGTGTGTGTGTATGCGTATGTGTATGCGTGAGTATATTTAACCGATCAAATTTTAAACTACTGATCACATAACAATGGAACTAACAGGAAATAGTAATCCTACACCAAAGATGGTTTATAACGAGTAAAACTTTTGCTTGGGTGGATGAATAACGCGTACGGGTATATGTCGACAAATTGAAATGCAAAATGCCTATTTCATCTTGCCGACATATTTCTATTACTTTTGCGCATGCGCGAATTTATTCATAGCTTTAAGTGGTTTAATTTTAAACCTTTTTTATTTATCTGTGTTACACAGAAAGGCTACCCCTTTCCCATTTAAACAAGAACATTAGAACATTAGTAAAAATGAGATTAAGATAAGCCGAGACTCGAACCTTGTAGGCAAGGTTCAGAGATAGAATGTTAGAATCAGAATGTTAAAAAACCTATTGTTAACTTCTATTAATAAACAGTTAGATATTGTTTATATTGTGCAAAGAATTCGTTGTTCGTTGTTTTATAAAAACTAAATTAAAAATGTCAGCTTAAAAGAATGAATAATACAAATTAAAAATGTATTGTTAAAAAAATAGGTTAAGTTAAAAAAAATAGGTTAGTTGAGAATTCTTTGTTGTCGAAGGTGTGTTTGGAAAACGTGTGCTTAGCCACGTGAGTTGGTCACGTTCTGGAACCACACTTCTGACGTCATAGCAAAAACGGAATTCTCAATATAGGAGCTTGAATTAGTCACATTAGGGAGCCGAGCAGTCAAGTTCGAGCAGTCAGCTAAGTCAGGTGGAAAGAGCTGACATGGTCAGAGGAGGGTCCCCTTAGAAGCAAAGGGGTAGAAAGATTAAACATGTAGAACGAATGTGAATTCCTGACGTCATCATCATTCGACCGGTCCAATGAAATAAAGAATCACCATCGATTTTTGTAACTGTTTGTCTGCGTGTCATCATTCCACAAATTGAAGGTAATGTGTTAATCATCTTAATATGAACTTTATGTAACCTTTATAAGAAATGTCTCTCTCCACCTAATCATTGTTATATATATATATATATATATATATATATATATATATATATATATATATATATATGTATATATATATATGTCTGCCGTCTCTCTTCAATATGAGTGTCCCCAACATATCTCTTTTAATATGAACTCCGCGTCATCCTTTAATATGTACCCCTATGTAACATCTGTCCATAGCTCAAATAGTAATAAACACGGCTGGAACGGTAAATGTTTTAGTTTCAATTGTAGCTGATTGAACTGTCATTTTATTAATCTTTTGAAACCAGTGCTATATATTAGGGGTCCATCAATCAACCAACTGGGGAGCCTCTAATACAGATTCGATGAAATTATTTAAAAATAACCGTATGAAAATAGTACAACTCCAATTATGCTATTTAATACTAACTAACAGGAAGACTTTAAGAAATACTTACTTGTGATGGAAAAATATTATTCTACACTAAAATTAATTAATTTTATTATCTGCCGCAGTGCTTTCTACTCTAACAGCTTCTTTCTTGAAACTGCGAACTTCTGAAATTTCTTCCCTACTTTCGATTCCCGGATTGTACCAACATGCAGAAATTTAAATGTAATGTGAACAAAATCCTCGCTGCATGGCTCCCCATTTAGGGTGCTCCCTGATCACTAATTCAGAGTAGTCACTTACATCACAGTGGTAATGTGTCTTGTTTGGGGAGAATTAAAAAACAATCCTTAAAAAATTAGGATTTTAAAAATTTATTCTAATTTAATTGGATAAAAAGTAGAAAATATAAAAAATGAGAAATGTTTTTGTTGAAATGCTATATTTGCAATTTTATTCGAATTTCGGATTTTCATTTTCTTGTACAGTTAAGTGTAAGGTTTCAGCGAGGATGAAAGCAGATTAACCCTTACTTCCTTGCGTTTCAGTCACTCACGTGACGAAAAACTGGATTAACGCACTCGACTCCGAAACGGATTATAAAGGCATTTATAGAAACCTTCCAGTACAGGCACTTGTCTATCTTTCTCGATTGACGCGATTCTTCATCGATAATCAATAAATTGGCAAAATCATTTGAATTCGAAGGGGTCAGTGGTCAAATAAAGACATGACCCTTGACTAAAAACGTGCACCCAGCGCCAAAATGAACAGTCTTTTAGCTTATATCCATCGAAGTGAAGTCATGCGCCTCGTCCGTTACCGAGTTGAGACAAACGTTAATAATAGTATTAATCAACAAATACGATATTTAAAAGACAGGTCTGTCTCCCCTGCCCATCCTTCCCTCTCTCTTTCTCTCTCTCTCTTTCTATCTCTCTCTTTCACACACAAACACACACACTCTCTCTTTCTCTCTCACTCTCTTTCTCACACAAAACACTCTCCCTCTCGATGTCTCTATCTATCTCTATGTACCTATCTCTCTTTAAAAATACACATCTAAATTTAGCCTGTTGTGAGTTATTATTAATTGGTTAGATGGATCTCTCTTAGAGTGATCTCTGAGTTATCTCTCTTGAATTAGACATTTAAGAAATGTGCTCTATAGTCTCGAGGTATGTAAACTCGTTCCGCTCATATATAGAACGATACTTTATGTTCTTATCAAACTTCTCTTTCTGACTGGACTTTTCCAAAGCCATCTTTGCATAGTCTTCGTAAATCCTAATGCAATGTCTGTCTGGCACATTTTACTGGAAATAGTCAAATAGACAACTACTTTCATAGCAGTTGCATGGACTCCCCAAACAGATGAATACAAATGTAGTATTTACTCGTATATCGTTCAGGCGTTTTCTTTATCTATGACCTGAGCAATATATATTTATTTCCAGAAAGAATATTAACTGTGTCATATCTTTTATAAATATATTAACGGCTATATGACGTTATTAAGAATCTCCATTTCTTTAACAACGCAACCTCTACTCCTTTTTTCTTCCTTTCTGAAATGTGTCACACTTTTCAAAAGAAAATTTTCAAATATTTGTATTGGTGTTTTTGTTTTCTTAATTTCATTCATCCGGAGGAAGTCTCGAAGTAAAGACGAAACGCTGATGAACACATATCAGTTTTTCCTTTGTATTTCTCTCTCTCTCTCTCTCTCTCTCTCTCTCTCTATCTATCTATCTCTCTCTCTCTCTCTCTCTAACTAACTAACTAACTAACTAATATATATATATATATATATATATATCTACTAGCCGACCATTCGCACCATTCGTTAAATAGGTTTAAAGATGATATTTTAATTAATGCAGATTTCGTATTTATTATTATATTATATTGGACCCATAATGATTTAAAAAGTTTTAAAAAATGACTCGTGCACCACCACCGAGAATCGAAACCTAAACCTTTAGTTTAAAGTTTATTTTTGTTTTTGATGTTAATGCCTCACCTATAAGTGCATGTTTGCTGCAAGGCTAAAAAATTAAAACGTGAAGCAATAGCTATTACGTTATGTATCTGGCATGCATATGCGTAATGTTATCGTTCGATCTTCACCTGATAAATTCCATTTTTTTTTTCACGCTTTTGCGCCGATTATCCCAGGCTAAAATCCAAATATAAAGTTTCGCATGGGTTGGAATACTCTATATAGTTTCGTCTGTCGACCAAAAACTGACAGAAGAGTTTGTTAGGCAAAATTATTTAAACAAATATACAGAATCATATATAAAAATTTATTAAGCAAATATATATATGCATACATAAAAAGACGTGTGTGTTTACTATAACCTTTTTATGCAAATATTACGCAAGTAAAATCATGTAGAATATCTGTATGAATATAATTACACCTAATAGTTAACTGAAGATGATAATCCCTTCAGAAAATCGAAAAAACTAATAGGGAATTAATTTAAATGAACATTTAAAATCTGCATATTAGCTAGATCTTTTGTAGATGAATACAATTGCACGACCCATATGTATAACAAAGTTGTATTTTCTTTTTAAATAAATAGAAAAAAGGGTTTGAATATCAATACACAAAAAAATTATTAGAGCATATATATATATATATATATATATATATGTGTGTGTGTGTGTGTGTGTGTGTGTGTGTGTGTGTGTGTGTGTGTGTGTGTGTTGAAAAAGTATTTTGTTCGTTGTCCGATAGATTCGGTGTGGAATTACTGGCATAATTTTATCTTTTTTTTTTTTTTTTTGCTCGAAACGGATTTTGTTGGTGGTGGTCCTTTTCTGAATCCGAGTCCATCGTTCCCAGATAATTTATGTCATACGAATCTCCTTTATAAATACGAGTTATTTGTCACCAAGTTCTTGTAGTAATCCCTTTTGCGAATTCGAGTTCCTCGTCGATAAGTTGTTGTGGCACGAAAGGATCACTAAGGAGGACACAGACACGGTTATATGCGTTACACACGCACTCGTATTTACCTCTCTGAGTAGCCACATTGGCATTCCCCAGAGACAGCTTATCAGGAAACAAGCGATAAACTTGCTCCTCCCGAAAGCCAGATGGTAAAGCCTAGGAGAGTTGAATTTCTAAGGTTATCAAAAACATTTGCATAAGTCCGACAGCAAAAAGGCTACCCTAATGGCCCAGTTTCTGTCGGACTGATTGTCAGAGTCTCGATTGGTATACTACGAAGTACACATACAACTCACGAGAATCGGTATCTCTCACAGTTATACAGCGTGGAACGATAAAATTATCGCTCTAGGAAAGAAGACATGCTTCCATTTCCATTTGATTAAAACTGGTGTTCTTTTACTGTTACAGATCATCTAATAGTTGACCAGTTTTTGTACAAATTACAAGAGTGATAGCGACCTTCTATCGTGTCTGAAGTGACACAATATTCAGGAAGCGGGTTTGGAGATGCGCTGCTGTATAACTCATGCTCTCTACCGATCCAAGTTATGGCAAAAGGGCTATTATCAGCACCATCAAAATGTATGGCTAGATTGTCACGAATAACAGGGGCGTGCCCAGGGTGATGAAAACAAAGTTTCCGGACACGGCTATGGTATTTGGTGTGGTTTCAAGTGAGGGCCACATCATGCCACCTCACATCTTCAAAATCGGCTTCAAAGTTTACACCAAAGTGTACCTACATGTGATGAAGAGTGTGGTGCACTCTGGTAACCGCTGGTAGACCCTGGGTGTTGCAGCAGAACTAGGCGCAAGCCCACAGGTCCAAAGAAACCCAGGCCTGGCTTCAGAAGGACTGCTACGACTTTGTACCCTCCTTTCACTGCTCCCCCTCCTCCCTCGACCTTAACCTGCTTGTCTACTCCGTTTGGTCATACGTTGAGAACATCACGGACATGACCTCAATATATTATTTGGTTGTTGCATAAGTTCCCGCTGTTTTTTTATCAAAGAATTTTAACAGCAAAAGTAAGTTCGTGTGCGACCCAACTCGAAGTTTTTGTGTAAATCCCATCGATTGAAAATCGTAGGAAATTGTTGCAAAATAACAATTCATCTTTTCACCCAATTCTCTACGTGTCTGATGACCATCTTCCTTCAAAAGAATCCTGAGTTGGTCTTCGTCTATCTTGATTGATTTTCTGGAACAAGGAACCTCAAAATTACCGTGTTTGAATCTGGTAAACCAATCTCGAACAGTTCTTTCAGCTATAGCGTTTTCTCCATATACGGGACAAATATCCTTGGTCACTTTACTCGCTTTTTGACCTTGATTAAAGACGAAAAGAAGGAGGTGTCGAAAATATGGTTTTTATCTACTTGACAATCCATTTGACGTTTCTGAAAAACGAAAGAAAATTGTAGGAGCAAAAAACGATGACCATTATCTTGTAGAACAGAGTACGCACTTTCTAATGATATATAACACTTTGCCAAATATCAAAACATGTTTTAGAACAAAATATTTTATGAAACGGCGGGAACTTCTGCAACAACCTGATACATATGAAAGAGTCCGCTGTAAAATTTCCACAGTTCCCACCATTGACCTCTTCTATGATATAAATCTCACCTGTCTGTTTTTAAATGTATGTATGTATGTATGTATGTATGTCGGCCTAAAACTTTCGACAAAGGTGATGGATTTTCACAAGCTCAGTATCATTTTGAAGATCGACCCTTCGGACGACAAATATCGAAAAATTGGCTGAAAACATTAATTTCTTACCCCCTCAACTGGGCACTTTTATACAAGGAGGGGTCGCTTTTTTCACTGATATTTTCGAAAGTCATCTAATTTTTTCGATTGTCTAGCCTTAATTTAAACCTGCGTCACTTTCGGTTTAGCGATGGGCGCAACAGCAAAGACGTCATCTGTTTTTTTTTTTGTTTTTTTGTTTTTTTTGTTTTTTTTTTCGCGTTCTTTTCCTGCTTCGCGGTACGGGCTCGTGCCTGACTGTCTACTACCATTTTTTTTTTTTTTGCTCAACACGCGCAACACGCGCATCCAAACACCCGGGCAACATCGCATCCAAACACTCGGGCAACATCGGGCACCCAGGCTAGTATCATTATAAAAGGCAACGTAATGTACAATTTCTTGAGGAACGTTATAGACTCTGATGTGTTTTGTAAACTTAAACCTCTTTTCTTTCTTCGTCACTTAATTTTTCCAGACATCTGCAAATATTCCAATTATATAATCCAGATTTCACAGGATGAAAGACGAAAAGATTACAGAAAATCAATACCAAAGTAATGAAGTATAATCTTTCTGATAACGTGTATTCTACATAAGAACTTCTGGGATTAATTTGTGAGAATTGAAGAATATCTCTTTTCGATAATATAAAAAAAATCGATGTACTCGTATATAAAGCTTCAGAATATATTATTCAATATCCTATTATTGATATCAAATATGAATTGATTAGTTTTTATTGAATAATGTATTTTTCGAGATGCCAGCAATTTAACGTGAAATCAACACCAATCTGTTAAACCGAATTATTTTTTATATGCGTCCAAACATCTACATGGGATGATCTGTCCGTCGAATTGTTAATGTTTAGCCTTTTACCGTTCATTAAAAGGGGATGGGTAATTATCTGTTATATTTGACTAGAAAGGCTACCTAGCGTTGCCTGGAGCAATAAAAACCAAAACGGTGAGTTACTAGGTTGATGAAGGTAAATCCAAGTGTATATTTTTATGTGTTTTGCCAACAGAAAAAAATTTGGACTTTTGCTAAAATGTTAACATCAGAAAAACATAAAGTGTTTTTTTTTCTTCATATAACTACAAGAGAGAGAGAGGGAGTTGAAAACGTTAAAATTAGTGATGACTAGGGCTATGACAACAGCATATTTTTGCATTGTTTTTACTCCTTCTTAGACAAGAGAAAAATCCAGGTTGTCCTCGACGGTCGTACATCTAAACAATATGATATAAATGCGGGGGTGCCCCAGGGTTCTATCCTTGCACCTCTATTGTTCCTGATATTCATAAATTACCTCCCCGACAAAATTGCCTCTGAGATGGGTATATATGCTAATGACACTACACTCTATGGCAGGCACGACAGGAAGACGAATGAACACATTTCTAAAGAAATGGCAGAAACACTAGAGGAAGACCTCCAATCTGTAGTGGAATGGGGAGAAAAGTGGTTGATCGCGTTAAATGCTGCCAAGACTAAACTAGTTTCATTCAATAATTACAAGAAACCCTCTCTACCACCCATAGCAATGGCCAACGACTCTTTATCTGAGAGTCCATCTTTCAAACTCCTTGGCCTAACGTTCACAGGAAACATGAGTTGGAACAATTACATTGAAGGCATTGCCAGGGCCGCTGCAAGAAAGGTGGGCTCTCTCTACCGTGCTAGACAACTACTAACACCCGAAAGTATCCTTTACCTCTATAAGGCCACCATTCGCCCATGTATGGAGTATTGCTGTCAAATCTGGGCTGGTGCATCTGCTGATAGTCTCTCGCTCCTTGACAAGGTTCAAAAGAGAGTCGAAAATCTGGTAGGCCCTGAACTGGCATCTAAGCTTCAGCCTCTGTCCCATCGACGAAACGTTGCATCCCTCTGCCTTTTCTACAAGTATTTTAGTGGCGAATGCTCTGACGAACTGCAATCACTTGTGCCCCAACGACGTGAGCACCCTCGACAAACCCGACAGGATTCTAAATCCCACCCCCACACTGTAGAGATCCCTAGATGTGAAAGATCTTTTTACTCCAATAGTTTTTTTTAGGTTAGGGGTCTTTATTCCGAAAGCCATTCTTAACATGGGTAGATTGGGGTGTTTATTCGTATACCCGACAACCTATAAATGTCGACATTTCCAATGTGAATGGCATGCTGGACTTACGTAAAAAATAACAAAAAGATATACCAAACTGACTTTTTCGTTTTAAAATGGAATTATTTTCCTTTCGTTATTAACTTTTTTTTTAATATTTTGTTTTATATATATAAAGTACAGTTGGTGAATGTTACTGTTTTGATTATATTCGTTTGGGGGGCACAATTAAAAAATTAAGAAAGATTAAAATGGAGCGAAATTTAAGTTTCCGTTCCATTTTTACAACAATCGTAAAACAGCGCATGCTCAGCAAGTTTTATCGTAATTTATAAGCATATTGAAACACTACATCAACATTTTATTTATTTTTTTGCATAATTAATGATGAAAGTATTTTTCTGTTTATTTTCTGAACATCTGTTAAAAAAATAATTTGTACATTCTCTTGAAAAAAGAACCAAACTGTTCTCTACTTTCACCTGACTATTTACAGTGTTCATGTAAAGCATTCATCTGTTCTTTTTATAATAAAAATTCCGTTTTCAAAGAGAAACGTTTAATGCCAAATTTCTTTAAAAAAAAGTGAAAGTTTTCCAGAAAAAAACCTTTCACCTAACAATTTATGGTAAAAAAATAAAATTTTTTTTTTTTGGGGGGGGGGAAATAACAACTTTGATTGATTAAAAAAAATGCAAAAAATAATAAAAGTAAATAAACGAACAAAATGCAATAGAGAACTCCAAAATTTATTAAACTGTGAAAGTGGAATGGTAAACGTATGTATACACAAAATAAACTTTAACAAATAATAATAACAATAAAAATTGCAGAAATTATAATCATTATAATAATAATTTATAAATAAACAAAGACATAAACAAATGCATAAAAAAATACACTAGTAAAAAGGAAGAAAGAAACGGATTAATAAACATTAGCTACAATGAACAACAAAATAATCTGATAAGCTGACTACCTAACACAAAATCATGGGAAAATATAAAAACAGGAAGCTATATCGATTTCATACAATAGCCTGACAACTTCTCACAAGTATAAAACGCGGAAAAATCTGTGCAGCTTAATTGTCATACATAGTTTCAAAATTTACTACCTGGCCACACCTACGCATTGAGCACTGTCGAAGTAAATACTCCAAATACATAGATAACATTTTATTTTAAAATTAATGCTAAAATAATTATACTAATAATTTTTATTGGGCCACTATATATATATATATATATATATATATATATATATATATATATATATATATATATATATATATATATATATAACCATAGTAATAATGTAATATATATATATATATATATATATATATATACTAATAATAATGTTTATTTGACCAATATATATATATATATATATATATATAATTCTTTTTTAGGGGTACAAAATTTTATTATGGAAAGGAAGACTGGGTTTTTTTTTGTATCCATGGTAAAAAGACTGACGGAGGGAAAATATTTAATGGAAGTGGAAAAAAAATACACGCCTTACAAAAAAAATAACTCGATTCGACTTTAAAAAGTGAGGGCGAAACCCGGTCAGCTGACTCTACCCACTTAGTTATTTAATTTGTTTTCAACTTCCATTAAATATTTTCCCTCCGTCCTTATTTTTTCCATGGGTACAAAAAATACTCAGTCTTCCTTATTTAATATCTCTCTCTCTCTCTCTCTCTCTCTCTCTCTCTCTCTCTCTCTCTCTCTCTGTATATATATATATATATATATATATATATATATATATATATATATATATATATTGTTTACAGAAAGTTTAGATAAGTCATCAGTACCTTCGGTTTCAAACCTGATAGTTAGGGACCTAAAATGATCCCTAATTATCAGGTGAAACCGACGGTACCGATGACTTATCTCATCTAAACTTTCTGTAAACAAAATATTCATATATATATATATATATATATATATATATATATATATATATATATATATATATATATATATATATATATATAGTTTTTTTCAAACTGATACTGATAACAGACAATATTCTGGAAATAATTTCTTCAATTTGCTTTGGGGTTCAATATCTCTATTTTCAGTGGAAAGAGATGGAGCTATATTCAAGTTCCGCTGACAGAAATAGTTGATAATCTTATTGAGAGAATGGAGCAAAAGATTTATCTCCCCCTGGCCATCGCTGCTTTTGTACCTACCTCTTCATCTGAACATCGTTCTTAATGCCAGTCCGAAATACAAAAGTTTTACAGAAGGATTCAACTTTTATGCTTTCGATGATTACGAATTCTCGTCCCTCTCTCATTTGAACTGAATTACGCTCGTTCTTAACAGTGAGGAATCTGTCATTTTTATTTCCGTCTACTGTGGAATCGCCAAGGGAGATGCAAGCGTAAATGATAAGTGAGGAATTAATCTGACAACTCGTCTCTCTCTCTCTCTCTCTCTCTCTCTCTCTATATATATATATATATATATATATATATATATATATATATATATATATAGAGAGAGAGAGAGAGAGAGAGAGAGAGAGAGAGAGAGAGAAAGAGAGATAGAGAGAAAGAGAGAGAGAAAGGCTTGTGCGGAAACCTTCTAAATGTAACAATTAAGGGCATTGTATACATAAGAGAGCACGAATTAGAAAGACCATCGCTAAAGTATTACAAAGTTATTGGACGGAAGAAGAGGTTGTATGAGGTAGAAATTGTATTACGTGGTGATTGTACCGTAGAAATAGTAACTACTTAGTCATATAAAATTCATGAGTAGTCGGTAACTTCTATGAAGTGAATCTAATCACGGACTTAAATGTTCAGATTATAAATGAAGTCGTGTCCACAACGTGACTAAAATTGTCCGCATTAAAATCATTAAATCTATATAATTATTAAACTGCAGAGCGTGCACTTATTTGAATATTGTCTTCGATAATCGGGTGATTCTATATTTAAAAAAAAGGATTACAAGTGAATATGTATATATGTATATATATATATATATATATATATATATATATATATATATGTATGTATTCACCTGTAATTCTTTTATTTAAATATAGAATCGACCGATTATCGAAGACAACATTCAAATAAAGCGACACGCTCTGCAGTTTTATAATTATATATATATACATATATATATGTGTGTGTATATATATATATATATATATATATATATATATATAAGAACACCATAAAACAGGAAGTAAAATCCCCCTTTTTCAAAAGACACTGGAGATGGAAAATATACGTTAAATTACTCCACAAAAAATATACCAACACCCAGTAACCAGCTATATACAAGAATCCTACTTACAAAAATTGAAGATGTAATCAAAAGGATGAGATGGAAGATTATAAACGAAACAAACGTCCAAGAGAAAGTAAAAAACGATTTCGGATTAAAATCGATAAAATATCCGGATAAAGTAAATGAAGGTTTACTAGATATTATCCCTAAACTTGACTTTGCACACAGATCAAATGAATTCCAAAAAAACAATAGCAGCTGATATTAAAAAAACCCAAAGAAAAAAATGAGACAATTGTTTTCTCAGATAAAACGAAAAATTTGTATAGAATGAAAAAACAAAAGAAGAAACAGCTTGTACTAAACTCCATTATGGAAAAGTACCAATTAGCGGCGGAAAGGGATACTTATAAATCTATTAACCAAGAGGGTACAGAAGTAGCCACAAAATTAGGCATAGAATACAGAGTTAATAGGTTAGCAGAGAATAATTTTAAAAACTACATGGAAAATTTTAATAATAAGTCTACTTGCAGGCTAATATACCCGGCTTAAAGCGAGACCAGTCTAGCTAGCAAGTCTATAATTAAAAAATAGTAAAACAGATAAAAGAAAAATCAAACCTTAATTTTTGGGCAGACATAAGCGCGGTACTGGACTAATTTAAAAGCATAATTGAACCACACAAATGAAAATGCACATAACTGGACATCGTTCATTTTTACCCCTTAATTATTAAGGAAAATATGGAAAGATCATTACTTTACGCGTCAAAATATAAAAAAGAGAAGTGAGCTGGATAAGGAAACCATTATGCAAGCAAGGCGAACCCTCTCATATTTTGAAGATAAAACATAGGTACAAAAATCAAACCATGAAGACCCCTTTGATGTCGCGATGGGTTCGTATGACAGTGCGTTCATTTGTGATCTCGTTGGACTTTTACTACTAGATACCATTAAAAACAAATTTCCATGCCACCTTTTTGGTTTATATAGGGATGATGGACTTCGCCTATCGCGAGGCCGCAATGGATGTACACGAGACTGGCTAATTATCGGGTTTGAAAACGACGGTACCAATGACTTGTCCCATCTAAAATCTTTCTGTAAACAAAATATTGGGTAAAGTGTAACGTGATCGGCATGAGGGAGCGATTTGTCCCTCATTGGGGAGCTTCAAACTTCCCAGGGACCTGAAGAAGGCCGGGTAACTATGCTTAAATTGTTTAATTAATCCCACGATAGCGGATATCACAAAAACTTTAAAAGATTGTTTAATTAATCCCGGATGACAGCGGATATTAAAAAGGCTTCAAATTGAAATATATAGATATATTTTGCTTTATTGTTTGAAAAATCAGATGTATATTTTGTGTTATTGTCAAAATCGATGACAGGAAATGTTAGCATAATGGCGTTGACATTGTCTGGCCTGAGAGACCCAGTACCAGGGGTTCTGAATGACAGAGTTTAACCTTTAAGGTCATGGGAATAGATATCATTTTTTGATCCCAGATTACAAAGCTAGAAACATTGGTGAATTGCACACCCGCTATTTGGGGTTTCCCCAAATGCGTGTCTTAATTTGATTGGTTTGAGGAATTTTCCACCCCGAACACACACTCCACTATATAATGCTAATACCAATCGAAATTAGTCAGATTGACGCAGAATCTCGAGATAAAAAATATCGCTCCCTGAAGACGTGATCAACACCCCTCCTCCATTCGCCTGAGTGCCGTCTCCGAGGAGAAGAGAGATTTGAGACTTTGAAAAACGTGCTAAGAACTGAACAATATATTGTAAAAAGACTGTAAATATTTTTTGTGAATTTAGCTCTATCAAGTGTCTGTTTTTCTTTCTTGTCTGCGTGAGCTTTGCTATTCATTTTCAGCATACCAGGAATCTGATATGACCGCCTCTCAGTGTACCAAACATCACGAACTGAAGTTTTTTAAGACGATCAGAGGTCCTCGTGTGACCTCCCAAGAGAGGTGGGCCACATTATTGGTGTCGTGACCAGGATTCACCCTGTTTTGGTTACCATGGAAGAAGAAATAAAAAATTCCACGACGAACAAAAAAAAAGAGAAAAACTTTAATAATAGAAAGAGACGGGCAGACGGAGACGGTTGGAAAAAAGGGGGAAAGAAACAAAGGAAGGTCCCGCAAAAACGAAAAAAAAAACATAGAAAAACATACATTTGAAAAAAGCTTTTAAAGGAAGACCGAAAAACAAAAAAAAAGAAGGAAAAACTCGGAGGCATTTGAAAAAAAAGAAAAAGAAAAGAAACCTGAAAGGCATTTCGAAAAAAAAACTTCAAAAAAAAAAGGAAGAGAGAAACGTGAAACGCAGAGACAGTGAAAGGGCGAGGAAAAAAGAAAACGAAATAACGAACTTTTTCCCTCTCTTCCGTTGACTGCCAGAGCGCGCGACGATCCACAACGATGAAGAAGAGAAAGATGAAAAAGAGAGAGAGAGAGGGGGAAAACAGTGAATCACAGTAAGCGAACCTTTTAGTTCTCTGCTTGTCATTTGTGTAAATTTGGCCTCGTTATAGCAAAAGAGAGGAGGATAGAGAGAGAGAGAGAGAGAGAGAGAGCTGTGAAAATTAACATAATATCAGTACTAATAGTAATATTAGTGAGTTAGAGACAGAGAGGGAGGTTGTTGTCGCAGAGTGTGTAAAGAAAGTAAAAAAAAAGTTTTATTGTTTTTTGTTTAAAATACCGAAACAAATAGCTTACGCTAAGCCAGTGACGCTTAAACGAATCTTATATTTTTGCTTATATTGAGTTAAAGGTTGAAGAAAAAGAAGAAGAAAAAAAGAGAGAAAGTGAACGAAACTGATAAAGAGATAATTGTGAAATCTTCTTTTAGTGATCAGTGTACACATTATTGCATGTTTGTTTTTTGTTTTTTTTTGTTTTTTGTTTTTTGTTTATGTGAATTTTTCTCTTGTTAAAAGTTAATTGATATTGTGTATATTTGAATGTTTTCAGTATCATGGGGGCGCAAAGAGATAATCAATAATATTAATGATGTAAATAACTGAATTATACGAACATCGAGCGAAGACGTAAGAGGGAATTCTTAATTGTGATCCCAGCGTAACAGGAGATTGCGAGATGCGAGCATTTTAACAGCAAGAGGGGGGCTATTAGGGACCGATGATCTTGGTGGCAGAGGTCAGGGTGGAATTAACTTTTTATCAGCCCTCTCAAGGATGTTGGTTGACAAAAACATCAAGAGACAACCCGGCAGTCCATAAAAATCCCTGGAGGCTTGGAAAATTGGCTTAATTCTGGTTGATGTCACAAAAGGTCAACGACAGAAGATTAGGATAACTTCGAGTGACCTGTGGTCAAGGTCAAATGAGAGCTGTAAGAGAATACCTGCCACTTGGTGAGTGAAAAATCGGAACAGGCATGATAGGTGGCCCCATGACCGACCAGATACAGGGCTAGAAGGAAAAGGGAGTGCCCTACCTCTAGAATAAGTTAATACGAGGGTAGAGAGTTTTGTTCACTTATTTTGAAGTGACTATTCGTTGAGTTCTGTCGAGAGCGGGTTGGGTCTGATGATAATGATTAATGACTTTAGCTTGTGATGGGAGAATTCCGGTAAGTGAATTTAGTTGAAAAAAAGGTTTAAAAAAATGAATATTATTTTAATCAGTTCGTGAATTGGAGGAAACATTTTAGCTGAATTAATCTGTATTTTATGTAGCGATATTAATCGCTGTTGTTGAGAATTAAACTCTTGAAAGTTGTGTTTTTATGTATTCAAACGAGAATAGTTGGAAATATTAAATTTTGAGAGTTGAATTAATGTTTTGAAAAAAATTATCTTTTGTTTACCTCAGTCTGGAAGGATTTCATTTATCAAACTGAACAAATTTTAGGTAAGTTCAGTTGAGAATAATTAGAAGCATTTATTTCGGCGATTAAATTGACTTTTGGAAGGAGTTGGAATTTTACCTCAGTCAGGAAGGATTTCTTAATCAAGAAATAAAGATCAAAGGGCCGTAAAACTGAATAAAAATTAATTGGAAATAATTATTAGTATCGCCGATAAGAACTTTATGAATTGTAGTGCACTCAATTTTGTCGCGAAAAGCGATTTATCTTTTTTTAGATGGATTTTTTTTCATTGTGAATAACTCAGGTGCGTGATGTTCGCACCTGGAGATATTAATTCTAAAAAAGACAGAATTTCTCGTGCGATAACGAGGCGTTAACTGAGTCTTCTTGAAGGGCGCGACTTGCGAGGCCGTTAAATATTAAGCATTTCTTAGTATTTTATTTTTTTTAGATAGATAATTAGTTGAAGTGAAGTTGAATTTTGGGAGTTAGAATCAGTAATGATTGAAGTTGGCCGATCCTTGCTTGACCTCATGGTGCGTTTCTGGATATGGATCGGTTCGGACATGTCGACTGGGAGGACGCTGGGAGCGCGTGCATAGCTATGTAGTTTTGTTTTTTTTATTAACCGTCCATAAGGAGACAGATTGATAATGTTGGAATTAAGGTCGTTGTCGGCACGACCGTGTGTATATCACACGGAGAGAAAAGTGCATTCTGCGAACGTGTTTTGAAATATCGGAAGGAATTCGATGAATCAGGGGGGGGGGGCGTATCTAGCTCCCTGTAGTTTTTGTTTGTTTGTTTGTTTGTTTGTTTGTTTGTTTGTTTGTTTGTTTGACCATCCATGAGGGCACAGATTAATTTTATTGAGAGTGGATTGTTGTTTAAATAGCCTGTGACAAAAGGTATTTAACTTTTTGTGAATAGTTGTGTGCTGACAGGCGGAAATTTCCTCGCTTTGTTCCGGGGATGAACGTGATGAAGCTGGTGTATCTGTGGAAACCAGGAGAGATGGTCTGATAGCAGAGCGACGAGCGGTAGCCGGCAGTAGGAGCTGTGTAACGCGACGTGCACCCGGGTGTGGGCAGAATCGCGAATTGTTGACCCTCGGTGATCCTGAGCACCACGTTCGCTTTGCTTGTGGTTAGGAAAAAAAAATAGCATTGATGAACGCTCCGCCTGAAGGACGGTTGGGGAGATTGATGGCTGTCAGTCATGGCTGCGGTAATGGATACAAGAGATATTTGGGGGAGTAAAATAATATACCCGAATATTAAACTCTTGCAGGATAAAATATTAGTGTCTGTGTCTGTACCCCTCCGGGATCGAGGGACTAAGTACGAGGTTTATCAACTTATTACTTCACCTGTTCCATATCAACTGGACACACCCAAGTTAGGGTTGGTAGCCAGTTAATCTTGTTTATTTGTTGATTATTTCAATTTGAAAGCCAAAACCTCTTTTTTTTCTTTTTTTTTTCCTTTTTTTTTTCGTTTTTTTTTATTTTTTATTCTCTGTATTTTTTTCTGAAACGTATTATCGTATTCAGGATTTAATGAACAGGATTTCAACTTTGTGATTATTAAACGTAAAATAGGATAAATGCTGTGGGTAATTGGTCAATCAGCTTCCTAAGGTCACTTTCGTTTATGTTATCGATTTCTGGAGTATAAATCAACATATATTGATTGATTGATTTCTATGGCTATATAATTTCTGATTAGAACTGATATTCCTCTAGAGGTTCCATGTCATATGTCATGAATGTGACTGAATTTCTGATAATGATTTTTTAAATCGTTATTGCTATCTTTATTGAAGAATGTCTCTTGGAGATAACTATGGAAGATTCTTGTGCTAATGATTAAAGTAATTAATTAGGATTTACATAAAACTCGTGACAATTCCAATCGATAATTTTTTTTTTAAATCATGATTTATATTTTAATTGAAATTGTTTTTTGTTTATTTTTGTTTTCGTTTCGATTTTTGTTTTGTTTTTTTTTGTTTTTGTTTTTTTGTTTTTTTTTTGTTTTTGTTTTTTTGTTTTTTTTGGGGGGGGGGATTTCTTCAGAGATTTGCTCTTCTGATTCCGTCATTTCCAGTGTCACGAATCGCTTTTGTGTAGACCACTCTGTTTTTTTTTTTGGGGGGGGGCGGGGGGTGAGATGATATATCTTTCATCTCAGGTTGCTGATTTTGGAGATTCTATTGCTGGAATATTTTTGCTTTAATCATTTCAGGAAAAAAAAATTTCGCTTGAACAGTTGACTTTTTTTTATTTCGGTTGCCTTAGAGTGCCGTGTTTCATATTGGATGGAGGCAACCGGTTGGTTTGGACGCACAATGAACTTCCCTTCCTCTCACAGTTCCAAAACTTGCTTCCAAACCCTTGGATTCGGTTCCTCAAATTCGGTTCTAATTGTTAGAACTCTTGGACAAATTCCAAACCAGCAACATTTGTACTAGGTTTACCTTCCATCTATGTATGTTTTTATCATTAATACATATATATATATATATATATATATATATATATATATATATATATATATATGTGTGTGTGTGTGTGTGTGTGTGTGTGTGTGTGTGTGTGTGTGTGTGTGTATATGAGCAAACAGTTAATAAAACATGTTAAAAAAACACTTTGAAATGAGTTAAAAACATATTTAATCTGAAAAGGAAACACTAGATAAGTGGATTTTATCGAGCTTTTACATCTTTAATATTTATAATATACTTTAATTTTACCATCTTGGATCATTTTGGTAAATTTAATTGTAATTTTAATTTTATATATATATATATATATATATATATATATATATATATATATATATATATATATACTATGTGTGCAAAATCAAGACTTCCAGACAAGGTGTTGCTGGAAACAAAAAGTGTATTTCATTTAATGTTAAAATTGTTTCAATGTCCAGTTCGACAATTTCAAGCATCATATCGTTTGAAAATTTTCAGAAACAGCATTTCTTCAGACTTTATGAATAAACACACTTTTGGCAATGTAGCATTTTTTTAATAGAAAGAAAAAAAGGGGGGAATCCCTAACGGGAAAAGCATGCGAGAAACATTTACCTTGGTTGTCGTTACGGAAAAGTCCATAATATATATATATACCTAACTATATATATATATATATATATATATATATATATATATATATATATATATATATATATATATATATTTGAGTTTCTTTGTGTATTGATATTCAGATTAAAAACATTTTTTCTATTTATTTAGGTATTTATTTGCTTCCCCACGAAAGCAGATGTGACAACAGGGTCGTTTTTAATGTGGGAGGGAAAATCAGCTCCCCTAAAACAAGGCCAAAAGGGGGGCCCTCTGACAGTATCTAATAAAAATAGTAATTGCCACAGTATGGAGGGTGTTCCCTACATTGACCAAGGACCAATTAACTTATGTGAAGCATCAGAACAGATACTACACTTTGATCTTGGTTATTCTTATTAATTCCCAATTAGTTTTTTTCGGTTTTCTAATGGGATGATCATCTTTAGTTAACTATTACGTGTAATTATATTCATGCAGATATTCTACATGATTTATACTTGTGTAATAATTGCGTTAAAGGCTTATAGTAAACATAAACCCCTTTTTATGTATGCGTATATATATATTTGTTTAAAAAAATTATTATATGCGTATGTACGTTTGTTTAAATAATTTTGCCTAACAAACTCCTCTGTCAGTTTTTGGTCTACAAACATGAAACTATATAGAGTATTCGAACCCATGCGAAACTTTATATTTGATCCTGGCCTGATTGCCAAGGAAGAAAAAAGGCGACCCATTTTCTATTTATTTTTTAAAAATACAACTTTGTTATATATGGGCCGTGGAATTGCTTTCATCTGCAAAAGGTCTAGCTAATTTGCATATTATTTTAAACATTCATCTTCATTAATTCCCTATTACTTTTTTCGGTTTTCTTATATGAACATCTTTAGTTAACTATTACGTGTAATTATTTTCATACAGATATTCTACATGATTTATACTTGCGTAATATTTGCGTAAAAAGTTTATCGTAAACACAAACCTCTTTCTGTATATATTTATGTATGCGTATATATATTTGTTTTAAAAAAAAATGCCTACCAAACTCCTCTGTCAATTTTTGGTTTACATGCATCAAATTAATATATAAGGTATTCGAACCCATGCGAAGTTTTATATTTGGGTTTTAGCCTGGAAAATCAGTGCAAACGTGAGAAAATTAAAAAATAAAATTTTCCCAGCATAAAATTATTTTATAGAAAATACAGTTGCGAAATCATATTTTAAAGAAAAAGCATTTTTGTGCACCTCCGATATTTTGGACGTATTTGCCTTTTAAGCACAAAATTACTTTCTAGGAAATACAGTTGCGAGATTATGACTAGTTTTTCAAAAATTGACCGAGGTGGGGGTAATCTTCGTACATAAGCACAAATTTATTTTCTAGAAAATATAGCAGCGAAATTATTTAAATAAAAATTATTGTTTACCTATGTTATTAGTTCCAACTTACGTTGAAAAAAAAAGAAGATCGCATTTAAATTGCCCGCAAATGAATTAGTTTTTCGAATTTAAAAAATAATCATTATCGTTTACCTACGGTATTTGTGACCTATTTGTGGTTATATACTGAATGATCATTGTACGTGAATAGGTAGTTTTTCGAATATTAAGCAATATAACTTTATTTTTTTTTTTACAATTTTTTTTTTTTTGTAAAAAATACCGTTCGGTCATTGAGCACAAAGTTATTTCAAATAAACTACATTTGCGAATATATTAAAAAAAACAAAAACAAAAAAACATTTTTATTTACCTAGTGACGTATTTGCGTTATAAAAAGACTAATATTTAATAGAAGTTTTCCGGTAATGTAGTTACCGACTTTCCATTTTCTTTCTTTTTTTATGTTATTTTCTTGACCGACGCGACGCACACCCTATAACTAAAAAGGGATCTTAAAGGTTAACACGGATATCTGGCTTGATGTAAACATAAGTTGTTGTTTTTTTTCTAAATTTTGACATGAAAAATTTGTCTATATTCTAAATGCTTCACAAAATTTATACACGAAAAATTTAATAACGTTATTATTGAACATGTAATCATGCGATTATTAAATTTTAAGGTGGAAGCACTGATTACTTACAAAACACCATCCTCTTACATGTTCAGAATGGCTTTCAAAATAATAACATTATTATTTCAGCACGGTAACAAAAATGCATAAGTACTCAACATTTTAATTTTTTTTCCGACCGACGCTGCACATCCAAAATTTCAAGGTTGGTTCATAGTATTTGTGCGTGGGGATCATGACAACGATTATCAAGATTGAGGCATATATTTTGACAGCCCCCCCCCACACACACACAAAATGGGGTGTCTATTCCGAAAACAGTTCTTAAGGTGGGTAGGTTTGGGGTGTCTATTCCGAAAGCCATTCTTATCATGAAGATGTTAGTAGTGCCTATTCCAAACGCCGTTCTTAACATGAGAAGAAGAAAAGGAGTGAATGGTGAGGAGTTGTCTCGGAGAGTTTCAATGTATTCGAGACAAAGAACTTCGAACAGGCAGAGCTTAAGAGAAATCTGCGTAAAGGGTTTGTGAAGGATTTGGTAGCTCGTGGGGTTGGCTGGAAGGGTGACGCTTTCTACTGTCCAAAGATGGGTATGTGACCCACACGAAGTAACACGAAAGACGCCCTTATGTACCCTAGCCTCCGAGATCTGAAGAGACAACATGTGTAGTGGGGGAGGAGGCAGGAAGTGCAAGTCGACTGCAGGTCTGAGGAGGCATATGGTTGTCCATAGAGTAACCATATGAAAGTTAACCCGGACCAGACACTTGACTTTGTGCCATCTTTGCTTCATGCCATGTAAGTCTACTGCTGGTTTGAAGAGCCACCTTCGTGGTCATGTAAGATGAACTGGTGTTGTTGGTGGAGTTTTTTTGTGTTGGACAGGACGGTAATCATCTGCAAAGATGAAACGATCATTCATATATATATATATATATATATATATATATATATATATATATGTTTTTTTACGATTTATATATATATATATATATAAATTGTAAAAAACACAAATAATAAAAACGTAATACTAGCTATATAAAGGAAAATATTAAAAAAAAAATTAAAATAGAGAAAGTGAAATTTAAATAGATTACACATTCGCTATCAATTTTGAATACACAAATATATTTCCATTTACTGCGGAAATTTTCTGCATCTCTGTTTGTACTTGCAAAATTTAGATTTGAAACACCCGCCATTTGAGAAAGAGGATTTTCCTCGAAATATATTATTGAACACTGTCACACACAGTACATTACTGTGTATAAGTTTGACTTTTCAAGTAAGTCTTATTATTGACAAAAAGTAATTATATATATATATATATATATATATATATATATATATATATATATATATATATATATATATATATATTAGCCGGTTGCTCGGTGTTTTTCGGTCGTAAAATACTCTTAAATATAATATTTTGATTAAAAAAACATTCAGAAATGTACATGAGTGGTTTGAACCTACAGACCACGTCATGAAAAAATTTTTTTTAAAAAAACACGCTATCAACTTACCCACAGTAGAATTTTCACGGCCCGTTGTTCTATGACTGTTGCTAATTGAAGACATAGAAAAAAATGGATTTTCCGATGATAGATAAATTAAAAACGGTTTCAATTATCGATCATCGGAAACTATCGGAGGTATTCTGAGACAAAACTTTACTATGATCACTCCCAGACTTATGCACTAAAGTTTGTTTTTTTTAATTTTCAAGAAAATTTTTCAGCTGTTTCGAAGTCTATAAGGAACGAACTCACACACTAACAAAGTTGCATTTATATAATTGTAGATATATACACACACATATATATGCGTGTATACATCTTTATATATATATATATATATATATATATATATATATATATATATATATATTATTGGTAGTATTATTTAAACAAAACCAAAATGTGTCAAACAAAGAGTGCTCAATGTTAAGACAGCGCAATATAAATATGTTGGATCTCGTGGATATTCTTGGCCTGATGAGGTGATTTTCTCTGACAGGGTGATCACTGAAACATGTTTGCATATGTGTAGCCATTAGTTATCACATCCAACATATTTATATATATATATATATATATATATATATATATATATATATATATATATATATATATATATATAGAAAGAGAGAGAGAGAGAGATTTAAATGTATCACTTGTTTTTGTTGTCAACACTGACAACATTCCATTTTTTGCATTTAAAGGTATATATAAATCTCATTACTGATAACCGCAGGGTATGCCTAGCAGCAGGGGATCACATCAGCATTGTTAATGCTGAACAAAAACCGCCACAAGCAGATCTAAAAAGCCTGTCAAACACTAGATGACGCATAATCTCTAATTGTTTGTTAGTTGCTATTTTCTAAATTATTTTAGAAAAAAAAGAAATTTAGCCTTCCTTTATATATATATATATATATATATATATATATATATATATATATATATATATATATATATATATATATATATATATATATATTATTATTATTATTATCATCGTATCGGGCGAGTTGTCCGGGCAAAATTGACTCTTTCCCTCCACAAGTCTCTATCTTCCATTGCTTTAGGAATATCTTCAAGCCAGTGTCTTCTCTCAATAATTTTGTGTACATCTTGACAGTACCATATCACTGACGACCTCATCTTTTATCTATAGCAATGTCCAACATATCGTGTTCTCTCTCTCTCTCTCTCTCTCTCTCTCTCTCTCTTTCTCTCTCTCTCTCTCTCTATCTATCTATCTATCTATCTCTCTCTCTCTCTCTCTCTCTCTCTCTCTCTTTCTCTCTTTCTCTCTCTTATTACTGAAGATATCCTAGGCAACTGATTATACAGACGGCTAATGGTTGGGTCTGTTTTCCAGTTTAAGTTTAACACTACATGGAACATTCTAAAGTAGGTCCCATCTAACTTACTTTCAATTTTTCTTTCTACTGAGAGTCTATGCTGACGAACCCTACAGCAGCACCGCCTTCATTACGGGTTTAAAATAAAGTTTTCTCAATATCTTCCGAGGACAGATTTCCATACACTTTCAGCCGATTAAGTGCCCTCCAAGTTTGAACTATTCTAACGTATACGTCTTTTTCGGTAGACGCAATGTGGCGTCCGAGATATTCGAAGTTATCTACTTGTTTAAGTTGTGTTCTGTCTAGTGTTTCAATTTGTCCAGTTTCGGGGAAAGACATGTATTCTGTTTCAGTTGCGTTTGTATACTTGTATGTTTGTATGTTTTCGAAAGCGACTTGGCAAAGAGCCTATTGTATCTGATTCTTCCATCCAAATTAATCGCGAACTCGAATTAGCATTAAAAATCGGGACATTCACTGAAACATGAATTGGAAATAGTTTTTAGGAAACTAAAAAAAAAATCAAGAAACAGTCGGTCTTGACAAAATTTTCATCTGCAGTATGAAAAACGGACAAGTTTAATGACCTCCTGCTATATTGTTGCAACGATGTGTACAAGGCCATGGACTGATAGTTGCATATTGTCCTTGCAAAAGAAAGGAGATCTCAAACAGGCAAATAATTATAGGGGCATCTCACTTTCACCAAATAGCTGCAAAAATATACAACGGGATTCCCCTCAATAGAATACAACCTGAAATCGAAGAGATGCCTAGAAGAAATCAAAATGGGTCCAGAAAAAGCCGCTCTACAATCAGTCAAATTTTGAGTGTTAGAATAATTTTGAAAGGAACAAAAGCAAAGCAACTGTAAGCAACACTACGGTTCGCATTAGAAAGGATTGTAACATATTTTGTTGCCGTATGGTATTCCTGAAAAAATTGTATCAGCCATAATGAATACTAAGGCCAGGGTGAGCTCTCCGGACGGCGACACCGACTTCTTTGAAATAAAAGCTGCTGTACTACAGGGTGACACTTTGGCAACATTCTTATTTGTGATTTGTTTCGATTACGTACTGAAACACTTCGTCGGTCAATATGGAAAATATGGTCTAACAATATCTCATAGCAAGGAGCAGGCAATATCCAGCAAAGAAGATTAACCGATGATCTTGCTTTGTTACCTGATAACAATACTAATGCACAAAAACACTACGCTTATTAGTTTTTTTCAAAAGCTTTGATTAGTTTCGCAGAGAAAGGATGAAACCTTCTGTTGCCATATGCCTAAAGAAATCGTTTCAGCCATAATGATTAGGTTCGCAGAGAAAGGATGAAACCTTCTGTTACCATATGGCAAAACAAATCGTTTCAACCATAATAATCCTATATAAGAATACTGAGACGCCCCTCCATGGGATTAATGAACTATCTCATGACGTCACTTCTCCTGGTGATGTCACTTCTGGTAACGAATATCGGTGCCCGGCAGTCAAACATCTGTACACAGCTAAGCAGGTCGTGTGCAAAAAACCCCAACAGTTTAGAAATGGTATTGCTCAAACCGCCTTGCCTGTAATATATGTGAATACATGTTTGTTTCTAAAAGTCCTGTTTTCCTTTCGTTTTTATTACCAGTTAACACCATAACAAATACTAAGGCCATGGTGACTCTCTCTGGACGGCGACACTTACTTCTTTGAAATAAAAGCTGGCGTACTACAGGATTACACTATGGCGACGTTTTTATTTGTGATCTGTTTCGATTACGCACTGAAACACTCCGTCGATCAATATAGAAAATATAACCCAACATTGTCTCCAGCAAGAAGCAGGCGATATCCAGCAAAGAAGATTACCGATTGTCAATTGATGATCTTGCTTTGTTTACTGATGACAATATTAATGCGCAAAAAGTGCTATATATCCTGGAAGAGTAAGCTGTTATGACTGCATGACAATTGTCTTACGAAGCAAGCTCTTTATTCAGAACTTGCCATTGGAATCAGACTTCGTGGCGCAACAAAATGCCGCTTTAAAGATCAGCTAAAATCTACTCTTAAAGCGACCAAAACTGACACAGACAACTGGGAAATCAATGCAGCCAATAGGGAGAGCTGGAGAAGAAAAATATATGAAAACACCGAAATCTTCGAAAAAAAACATACAAAAAAAAAAGAAGAAGTAAAAATAACGGCTCCTACTCTTCTTTGTTTCGCATCGTAGGAAGTGTCAATGATCAAAATATATATTCGTATTCGAGTTCTGCCAACGATATATATATATATATATATATATATATATATATATAGAGAGAGAGAGAGAGAGAGAGAGAGATAGATAGATAGATAGATAGATAGATAGATACATACATACATACATACATACATACATACATACATACAT
Source organism: Euprymna scolopes (assembly GCF_053919585.1). Classification (NCBI taxonomy): domain Eukaryota; kingdom Metazoa; phylum Mollusca; class Cephalopoda; order Sepiida; family Sepiolidae; genus Euprymna; species Euprymna scolopes. Next base: position 80,405,677 of record NC_136513.1, on the reverse strand, counting down.
AATTACCACTTCTGTTCAAGTCTGACGAAGTTACTGGATCGTTGATACAATTCGGTAACTGAAACATGTGTAACTAAACAGAAAAAACGGTAATATATATATAGTAGTAAGTTATGTAAATATATGTGGAAATAATTTACTGCCTCGCTCTACCTATGTATTGAGCACTGTTGAAGTAAATACTGATAAGTTCAAGCATAAAATTATATCTTCGTATATTAATATATAAGATTAAATGAAGTAACCGTATATATATATATATATATATATATATATATATATATATATATATATACTTGTTTATTGTTATATAAACATGCTCACATCCCGCTGCTACAAACAGCCACTTGTTTCAATCAAAGCATGTTTATATAACAATAAACAAGTATTATCAGCTCTTTTTATAGAGCACTATCTAACAACCTCGTTGAATTCACTAGTCCATTACTTTTGAATAAAAAAAACCCGAGTATATATATATATATATATATATATATATATATATATATATATATATATATATATATATATATATATATATATATATAATTATTACTATAATTATTTTTTAATACCTACAAACACTAGTGTTTTATCCTTCCGGAAATCATCAGTGCAAGGAGTTACGATTACCACCGACGTACTTATGAGTTGCCGGTTGAAAGGCGGAAGTAATAGATGTTTATTTGAATAGCAGGGAGATTCGAACCCCACCATGAAGTCATCTTTGACTCCATTAGCAAGGAACAAACAACACGGTCAACGTTACCAGCGAGAAATACAGTTTAAATCGACGTTTAAATAACTGTCCTTTGTGTGTGCTTTTTTTAGCAGGAAGTTTAGATATCTAGTGATCTGACCTATTTTAAACCCAGGTGTAGTTCAATGTGTTTTTATATTATGTTAGTTTATATATATATATATATATATATATATATATATATATATATATATATATATATATATATATATATATATATATATGTGTATATATATATAAGCCATTTTAATGAAACTCAAACCGTATGTATAAGAAACTATTTTTTCCAACATTTGATCTCCTTCCGATTATATTAGAAGAAGAAACAGAAGGAGGAGGGGGTTAAAAGTAAAAATAAAGTACCATAGTGTCATAGTAAAAAACAAAGTATATAGAAGTGATCCTTATTCAATCCCAAGCAACGTCGGGTCTTCCTGCTAGTATCTAAATATAATATACATATACGGTTGTAGATAAGTCTATTTAGATGGAAAATGAAAAGTAGACACTGACCATTGTCTGCTGGGCTAAATCTAACACTTATCGTAAACCCACCTTTTCCTGGAATCAATACTATTTCTCAATCACGGACAGCTTGGACACTTGAAGGGATAGCATACTTAAAAAGTACTTGAAATCAGCCAACACAAGAACTCAAATTGCTTCACATTCATAAGAGGTAAAATATCTTCACTTCATAAAACTGCAAGCACAACTTGTAATGTGCATCTATCTATTCCTATTTACTTGCCTATCCATGAGGGCAGAGTTGGACACAAGATCGGTGTTTTATGTGGAGAAAATCCAGTTTCCCAAAAAGGGACACTCAAGGTAGGAACCTAAAAAAAATTATCACAGTCAAGAAGGATTTCTCCTTCACCAACCGAGGATAGAAAAGATGAAGTGTAGCATCAGAACAGATACTACACTGTGATCTTGTACCGAATTCCAAGGAATACTTTATTGTGCATCTATCTGTTTTATGTACCATAACCAAAATTATGACGTAAAGAAATTAAAATAATAATAATAATAGTAATAATAATAATAATAGTAATAATAATAGTTATAATAGTAATAATAATAATAATAGTAATAATAGTAATAATAATAATAATAATAGTAATAATAATAATAGTAATAGTAATAATAATAATAGTAATTATAATAATAATAGTAATAATAATAATGATAATAATAATGATGATAATAATAATAATAATGATAGTAATAATAATAATAATAATGATAATAATAATAGTAATAATAATAATGATAATAATAATAATGATAATAATAATAATAATAATAATAATAATAATAATAATAATAATAATAATAATAATATAAAAGGCTACACATCTGTCTGTCTCCATATTTTTAAACTCTATCTCCTCCGAAATCAAAAGTCGCTGAGCGGCACTAGGGGCCTCATATGATTGGATTTTTTTTACGGACCGTTCTTTTATGGACCTTTAACCGGTTGAAATAGTTTTAAGGAGTCAAAAAAAATCGTTATACATTTTGTACATTCATTTTAGTTTATTTTTTATTTGTAATCAGTTCATATGAATGTCACGTTGGCACAGTGGTAACGTCACCAACTTTGAATGCCACAGAAATAAAATGTTGACGCCTGTATTTAGAGAAATTGCATGTCATTTGATTGGTACCTGTTATCGGATTTTACTATGAATACTTTTAAAGGTTAAACGTGAGTTACCACCGACGTACTTCTGATTTGCTGGTTGAAAGACGGAAGTAATAGATGTTTCTTTGAATAATAGGGAGTCGATCGCAAACTGGCACGAACACTGCATGGGCGTTTTTTTTTTTTGTTTGTGTGTTTGTTTTTTGTTTTTTGCTTTGCTTTTGTTTTCACTGTCGACTGCGTTATAGCTTTGGTCTTTCTTCCTTTGAGGAGAGTTAGTTTATTGTTAATCGCTACAATTAAACAATAAACATGGTACTTGTACAGTTTAATAAAGCCAATAAAAAATGAAAATATCGAAAAAAAGTTATATTGTACGTATTCGGTATGGGATGAAGTTCTCCGAATAAAAAATTCGCTTAATTTGATCAATTAGGTTTTTTTTTTCTTTTTACAGCAAAAAAATAATTTGTTATGATACCGAGCAAAAGGTAGGAATGTTTTGGGTTTTAGGAAGAAAAGATCGTATTTAAATGAAGGGGGTGTCGGCGCTTTAAACTGAGTTATCTCCACTTGGTATATTCTAAAAATCCAAACATGCCTATGTCTGGCTGTCATAAAAACATGTTTTTCCGCTGTAAAAAAAAAAACCTACTCGAAAATTTTTTTCGGGGATTTTCAGTCTATTTTCGTATATTTTTACGGGCTTGTTAAGGATTTCAAAGACATGAGATACCACGCAGCCATTTTTTTTTTTGTGCTTGTGTAAGGCTCGACACTACTACTAATCTATATACCTATAGAAGTGAAATTGTCTGTCTGTATGTCTGTATGTCTGTGTCTTTGTGTGTACTACCTAGTCAGTTTTCAGTCTACAGATTCGAGATTTGACATAAGGGGTACTGAGATTTGGGAAAATCTTTTTAATTGATTTTCGGCTAGAAATTTGGCTGCCAAGTTCAATGATTTGACATGTGAAAACTCTACCAAATTCCTTCGCCAATTTTAGTCCTAGACACTAGAAATTTTAGATGTAGGTTACTTGGAGATGGATCAAACTTTTAATTTGATTTGAGGTCAAAACAATAAATGTTAAGGAGGTCAAAATTGGGGTCAAAGTTTAAAAAAAACTTACCACTGCGCTCTCTACAAAATTATTCAGCCAATTTTTGGTCTAAACATTTGAAATTTTACATAAAGTGTATTCAGACATAGGGCAAGCTTTTTAATCGTTTTTTGGCCGAAAACTTAAGCTGCCAAGGAGTCAAAGTTCAAAAGATTTGACCTTTGCGGTGTCTAGCAAACTATTCAGCCAATTTTGGGTCTAAACATCTGTAATTTTGCATAAAGAATATTTATACATGCAACAAACTTTTTAATCAGTTTTTAAAGCGACAATTTGACTGCCAAGAGGTCAAAGTTGAAAGAGTTGACCTTTGCAAACTCTACCGAAATCCTCCGTTAATTTTGGGTCTAAATACTTGCAATTTTAGATGTAGGTTATCTGGACACGAGTCAAACATTTTAGTATATATATATGCATATGCATGTAAAGTTATGAACAGTACAGAGATCCCGAGCAAATCCGGGCTGAACTGCTAGTATTCTGACGGAAAGCTTTCTACTCTAATAGCTTCTTTCTTTGAACTGCTAGCCTTTTGGAATTCCCTCCCGCTCCTGTTTTCTCGGACTATTTCTAAATATTCATAAAGTGAATAATATACGTATGTGAGTATTTGGCAGCGTGGCATTGTTCATATGTGTGCGTTGGTTTACCTTGATCTTGTTAGTGCGTGTACAGATGTGGTAGAGTTGATGAAGGTTGGATACGTGAGTCATTCAATCACAAGCTTTTTAAATTCCAACCTTGTGTCACATCTTCCCGTCGTGGGACGGAGATAAACAACGAGTGACTAATTTTCTCCACGTTTGTTACTAAATAAAAAAAAAGTTGTATTATTTATTAATAACCCATATAACTTTCTTCTTATGCATAAATGTTGGGATACGTTGGTATCCGCAATACGGGATTTTTATTTCCGATTAATTTATTCCGGTTAGGAAGATTGTAACAATGGGCACAATAATCTTACATAATAAATTAAATAAATGAAGAAGCTTTACATTTTAAATCATTACTCGTCTTCCTAAGATTACTTGATCCATTATCAAATATGTATTATATCTATAATTATTAATTTACTAATCTATTTTTAATTTAGAGCTACGGCGGGTTCCGCAATGATATATTTTTGTCTCCACTTGGCATGATCACAGACTTAGTCTGGGTGAAAGGCGGTTTTATCAAAATTTTTTCCTCGTTTGTCTATAGAGACAATAAGTGCACAGTTTAATGTCAGTATATGAACTATCCATCCATCCAGCGCCGTAGCCGAGATTGAACTCACTACACGAGTGTATAGTGTAATTCAAATATTGTAGTTAGTTGAATACTTGATGCTTTGCCAGGGCTATCAAGGGTATTTTTTTATCGTGACGCCATCACTAGATGTGGTGCCTACAACGAAGTCCCATCTACCCTCGAGAGAAGGATAGACCACACTAGTTTCTCAATCTGGTGTTTTATCTTATGGTACATACAGCGCATCGCCTTCCCAAATGGTCACCCATCTGATACTGGCCAGACTCAACGTTGCTTCGGTGATCTGGTGAGAACCGGTGTGTCAACGTGATTGTGCCGTATACAACTATACATGTAATTATTCGCGAGGAACTGAAGATGTGGAAAATCTTACAGGTTGTCGTTATGAGAAAATTAAGGAGATGGAAGAGGCTGTGACGAGGGCCCTTGACATGTTCACAACAAGAGGATTGCCATAGGGCCTTGCAGATCTTGTTTGAACGATGTAACGAGTGCATTGCAGCCGGAGAATATTACTTCAAACTGGACTAGATTGATCTGAGTATACTATCAATAAGAGTACCAATACGGGAAAAAGTCTGGAAACTTATTTAAGGCACCTCGTACGTACAATAGGAGTTTATGTTGATAACGTTTCAGCTGATATCTGACGATTATTTAGCGGCACGCAGCCGAAGAATGATTAAAGCAAATATTTATGAATAAATACCTTTTCAATTACAATTGCTTTTTTCTGCTGAATTTCGTTTAATTAAAATATTTAGGGTTTTTTTAATTGTCACCTTTTTAATTAGGCAAGAAACCATGATAAAAAAAAAGATTTCTGTTATGAGAAAGCATTGACTTTTTTTGTAGAGTTTAATTTAAAATTAAGTGAAAGTCCACTTTGTATTTTGCTAAAGAAACTGTACTTTTATTGAAAGAGACATTAAAAACATTTTATTAAAATTATAATTAGCTTTCAAATAAGGTGGCTCACTTCTGCAAAAGTATGCGAAAAGGGCTAATTTATATGCGGGAAAAGTTAATTTTTATGCGGAAAAAGTTAATTTCTATGCGGAAAAAATTAATTTCTATGCGGAAAAAGATAATTTCTATGCGAAAAAGGCTAATAGAATTCTAGCTTTGTAAAAGTGGAATTTTTGAAAACAAAATAAAGAAACAGAAACAATCTGCTTCTTAATGGGGATGGTCAATATCGCAACAGTCGGAGGGCACGCTACCTCGAGGTTATTGAGATACTTTTAATCGTTACGGTTCACTACTATCTTTTTCTGTAAATATAAATAAATCTATGAACTGTAAAAAAGGTGGTGTTTCAATTGGACATATATGATGACAGCTAATAAAACTAACAAATAAAATAGAGGATTAGAATAGTCCATTATAAGCTACACGCAATATCACTAAAGCACTAACACTATTTAACTGAAAAATAGGGAAATCGCAAACAGAAAGAAGGTAATTTATGATTTTGAGCTTTTATTTATGTTTTAAATAATTAAATCGGTATAATTCGAGCTTGGTGTGATGCAAAGAGTCACATTTTCGGTTAGTTTTTATTAACACTATTTTTAAAAGAAATTGTTGATTCATAAATTTCCACATCGATATATGAATAAAATGGCACAGTATCGGTGGAAGTTTCTCTATAGTTTTCTTTTTCGCTCTGTTTTATTGTCTGAAGATAACATTTTGTCAATCTTTTTATTTTTACTTACTTTTGATCTGTTTCTATATTTTTGTATTTCTGTTTTTTAAACATAAACTTAAATTTGGACTGCAGTATTTGTCGGTTTTAACTTCTGTTTTTTTGTTTTGTCTTTTGTGTGTGTGTGTGTGTGTGTGTGTGTGTGTGTGTGTGTGTGTGTGTGTGTGTGTGTGTGTGTGTGTGTGTGTGTGTGTGTGTGTGTGTGTGTGACACGATCGTTTGCCAAAGAGCGTGATTGGTGTGTCCGTATCTTCAGAATATTTCTAGAACAGTTATTACGTGCACAGAAACCAGCTCTCCAGTTCGTTGCCGGGGCGAATAACTTGGTGTCCATACCGGAAGCACATTTTTTGAATGGTTGATACACTCTGGAAACGGTACCTAGTTCCTTAACACATTCCTTACGTTAGGTCATTTACTGCGTCATTATGCGTCATTAATTCTCTCCGGAGAATTAAGAATAGACAGGACCCTTTATGCTGGAATTGAACGTTATATAAAATAATCGAACAACAAATGTTTTTTTATGAACATAAACGATACAAACCACACCATTAACTACACAAACTACAAAGCAGTTTTTCAAAACTCTCATATCCGACACCAGCATATACACTATTCTCTGTAATGGCTGTTATCAAGTATGTATAGGAGAAGCAACCCAAATTAAGAAAAAAAAACTCGCCCAACACGAGAGAGATATAAGACAACCCTTTAAATGCACAGCAGAATTACTTTTTTATTTTCACAAAAGCTAAAATAATTAAATTCGCTCATAGTAACGCCCGACGGAGACTCCTCGAATCGGCACGTATTCTAGATTTTGACACTATAAAACAGAGAAACGGTTTCGTAAATTTATCTCCCATCATCAGCGAATTAATAAGCAAGGAACAAAACATAAATTTAGAATCTGATTAGTTAATCCACACCTTTTCAGTCGCTTTTCTCTTGTACATAAAAATCACCTTTAAAGAAGGGCATCAGGGGAATCTTTCAGCTCATGATGGTCTTAACTTAATTTTCTTCGCGTGCGAAAATCGGGGGGGGGAACGCTGATGTTTTCTAACACTATAGGTTTTTCTTTTCTCTTTTCCATAACCTCATGTCATCGTATATATATATATATATATATATATATATATATATATATATATATATATATATATATATATATATATATATATATATTAGCATTTCAGCCCGGCGTTGCCCGGATGTTTGGATGTGTCTGTTGAGCAAAAAAAAAAGCAAAAAAAAATGTGGTAGTAGGAAGGCGTACGGCGAAGGAGGAAAAGAACGGGAGGGGGAAACCTGACGTCTATGCTGTTACGATCACCGCCAAACCGGAAGTGAAATTTGTTAAAATTAAGGTTAGGCAATAGAAAGGAGAGGATGACTGTCAAAAATATCGGCGAAAAAAGCGACCCCCCTTGTAGAAAAGTTCCCAGTTGAAGGTGAAGATATTAAGGTTTTAAGCCAATTTTTCGATATTTGTCGTCTGAAAGGTCGTACTTTAAAACGATACTGATCTTGTAAAAATCCGTCGCCTCTGTCAAAAGTTTTAGGTAGACATGCAAACCTACATACATACGTACATTTCTATATTGGTAACTAAATATTTTCAACCCAAAGCGTTGAAAAAGCTTGCCCTATCTCTGAATACTCTTTATGACAAATTTCAAATGTGTAGACCAGAAATTGTCTGAGTAATTTAGTAGAGACCGAAGAGGTCAATTTTTTTAACTTTGACCCCTATTATGACCCCTTAGAATTATTGTTCTTGGCTGAAATTAAGTTATTAAGTTCCATGTCCAAGGAACCTATATCTAAAATTTCAAGTTTAGACCCAAAATTGTCTGAGGAGTTTGCTAGAGTGCTTAAAGGTCAAATCGTTGAACTTCGACCCCTTAACAGCCAAATTTCTGGCCGAAAACCGATCACGTAGATTTTCCCAAATCTCAGTCCTTTGTATATCCAATTTCGAGTCTGTAGACTGAAAATTGACAGAGTAATTGCGTAGGGAAATGTATACACACACACAGACACACATATACACAGACACATTCACTTATATATATATATATATATATATATATATATATATATATATATATATATATATATATATATATTAGCATGGGTGGCCAGTGTTGTCCGAGTATTTGGAGGTGTATGTTGAGCAAAAAAAAAAGCGGAAGATTTTTTAAACTTTGACCCCTATTATGACACCTTAAAATTTATTGTTTTGGGCTCAAATCGAGTTATTAAGTTATATCTATGTCCAAGAGACCTATATCTAAAATTTCAAGTGTTTAGACTCAAAATTGTCGGACGAGTTTGATAGAATTCTCCAAAGTCAAATCGTTAAACTTTGATCCCTTAATCGTCAAATTTCTGGCCGAAACCGATCACGTAGATTTTCCCAAATCTCAGTACCCCGTATATCAAATTTCGGGTCTGTAGATTGAAAATTGACAGAGGTATTGCGTAGGGAAATGTACACAAACAGACAGACAGACAGACAGACAGATACACAGACAGACAGATACACAGACACGTTCACTTTTATATATATATATATATATATATATATATATATATATATATATACATACACATGATACACACATATATATGCATATATATATGTATGTATGTATATTATATTTATATGGATGTGTATGTGTATATGTATGTATATATGTGTGTATGTAAATATATATATATATATGTATGTATATGTATGCACATATATGTATATATATATATATGTGTGTGTATGTATGTATATTAACTGGCTTGAACGATTTCACCAAACATGGCTTATACTTATCTTGAACAAGCACAAGTACCCGACACTGAGGACATTTTGAGAGCATGTTCCTCTAGTGTTGAGATTGTTGTAATCAGATCTCACATGCGTTAGGTGGGCCACGTAGTCCGAATGAAAGATTGCCGAAAGATTCTTTTTATGGGAAGTTGGAAAATGGCAAGCCCCCTAAACATAAATCCAGGAAGATGTTCAGGGACTGTACAAAGAACAATTTGGAATTTGCTGAATAATTTGATAGAGATCGCAGATGTCAATTTTTTTTTAATTTCACCTCAATTTTGACCTCTTAACATTTATTACTTTGGGCTTAAATCAAATAAAAAGTTTGATCCATGTTCTAGTAACCTACATTTAAAATTTCAAGTGTTAAGACCAAAAATTGGCGGAGGAATTTGATAGAGTTTTCAAAGCTCAAATCGCTTAATTTTGACCCATTGACAGCCAGATTTCTGACCAAAAACCAGTTAAAACGACTTTCCAAAACCTCAACATCTCTCATCTCAAATCTTGAGTCCGTAAACCGAAAAAAGACTGAGTAGTTTGGTATGGAAATCTACACACACAAACACAAACACATATCCACAGAGACAAGCAATTTCACTGTTATGGATATACTAGAAGTTCAGCCCGACTATTCTATTGAACTTTGACTCCTTAGCAGCCAAAATTTAGGCCAAAAAATGATTGAAAAGCTTGCTCTATGTCTGAGTACACTTTATGTAAAATGATTGAAAAGCTTGCTCTATGTCTGAGTACACTTTATGTAAAATCTCAAATGTGTAGACCAAAAGTCAGCTGAATAATTTGGTAGAGACTGCAGAGGTCAAGTTTTTTAAGTATGACCCCAATTTCATTCCCTTAATGCATTGGGTTCGAATCAAATTAAATAGTTTGATCCATATCCAATTTGGTAGAGACCGTAGATGTAATTTTTTTTTTAATTTAACCCCAATCTTGACCCTTTAACATTTATTGTTTTGGTTTCAAATAGAAATAAAATGTTTAACCTATGTCCAAGTTACCTACATCTAAAATTTCAAGTGTTTAGACCTAAAATTGGCGGAGGAGTTTGGTAGAATCAAAACTGATTAAAATGTTTGTCTCATGACTGAGTACCCGTTACGTATAAATTTTATATGCTTAGACCCAAAATTGGCTAAGTAGTGTCCTGGACACCGCAAATGTAAAATTTTTTTAAACTTTACCCCTTGGCCGTCACATTTTCGGCCAAAAAAAAAAAAAGAGCTTCCCTATCTCTGAATACCTTTTATCTAAACTTTCAAATGTTTAGACCAGAAATTAGTCCGACCCCAATGTTGACTCCTTAACATTTATCAATTTGGGCTCAAATCAAAATCAAAAGTTTGGTCCATGTCCAAGTAAACTACATCTAAAATTTAAAGTGTTTAGACCCAAAATTGGCGGAGAACTATGGTAAACTTTTCAAAGGGCAAATTCTGTAACTTTGACCCTTTGACAGCCAAATTTCTGGCCGAAACCCGATTAAAAAGATTTTCTCAAATCTCAATATTCCTTATGCCAAATCTCGAGTCCCATGACCGCAAAAAACGTTAGTTGGTAGGTACACGCACACACACACACACACATTTTCACTTATATTATATACACATATATATATATATATATATATATATATATATATATATATATATATATATATATATATATATAAAAGTGAAAATACATGTGTGTGTGTCTGTCTGACTGTGTGTCTGTGTACATTTTCCTTCGCAATAAGTCTGTTAATTTTCAGTCTACAGACCCGAAATTTGATATACAGGTTACTGAGATTTGGGAAAATCTACGTGATCGGTTTTCGGCCAGAAATTTGGCGATTAAGGGATCAAAGTTCAACGATTTGACCTTTGAGAACTCTACCAAACTCCTCCGATAATTTGGGGTCTAAACTTGAAATTTTAGATATAGGTCTCTTGGACATGGATCTAACGTAATAACTAGATTTTAGCCCAAAACAATAAATTTTAAGGGGTCATAATAGGGGACAAAGTTTAAAAAATTGACCTATTTTTCTCAGCATACACCTCCAAACACCCGGGCAACGCCGGGCACACATGGTAGTATATAGTATATATATATATATATATATATATATATATATATATATATATATATATATATATATATAGGAGCTGACTTTCTTGTGTTTTTGTCCTTTCTTGGTTTGATGTTTGGATTTTCAACGAATGATCTCTTCCAAGCTTCTTGGCTAAATCTACAAGAGATAAACCTTCTGCAAGGCTTGTAACAACACGATCTTTTTACGTAGCTCTCAATCGACCCTTTCCAAGCATTTTGGGAGACCTGCAATAAAGTGATGTACACTTAAAATTACCAGAAAATAGAAAAATTAGCATAACTTTCAAAATATTTGTTCAAATTCCACAGAAATCAGGGAAATAAGGTATTGTTATATTCTCTCAATGTACCAAATTTCATTTCTCTGCGTTCCATAGAAATTTCAAAATTTAAAAAAATGTTGGCATGCAATAAAGCGATACACAGGGTGTGTATATATATATATATATATATATATATATATATATATATATATATATATTGTGTGTGTGTGTGTGTATTTGTGTGTGTGTCTGTCTGTCTGTATGTCTGTGTCTGTCTGTCTGTCTGTCTGTCTGTGTCAGTGTTTGTAAATTATTTGAAAAACGACTTTGGTTAATTGAAGGGAGAATAGATCTAAATCGTTTGACAGAAGAAAAAACAACGAGGTTAAACGAGGAATATTCAATCGGCAGCCATTTTGTTTTACGAGATCAGTGTCACACAACGGGAGATCATAAAGATTTACGGATGTTTTTCAATGAAACGAAATTAAAAGACATTTTTTTTAAATAGGGTTGGTTTCCTGCTAACGCAGATTAGAATCTGAAGTCATTCACGTAAACAGCATTTATGAATGACAAGAATGGAAAAAATTCGTTAAAGTTACCTAGCAATGTTTTTATTTACCAAACTGACGGACTGTCTGTCTTCTAAAAGTCTATTCTTTGTCTATAAATTTTGACCCCTTGACAGCCAGATTTCTGACCGAAAACCAGTTAAAACACTTAGAAGCTTCTAGAATGTTCAGGAATATGTAATATTTGTCATTTGTTTAAATCTGACCATGCACGTATGAACATCGTACATGCATACAGAAATAATCGCAAACATGCATACACATACATATGTACATATACATACACATATACATATATATACATATATATATATACATAGACATATATATATATATATATATATCAACAAATATTCAATGAAGGCTAATACAAATATGAGCGTCCTATGTTGCCAGAACTAGCTTGTGTCAAGTGCGGGCAGACGTGCAAGACGTAGGCGGCTTAGAAGTTACCGTCCAGCACGTGCTGTTAGTGTCGCTCATATCTGCTATGCTAAAGAATGCCTGAGTTTGGCCGGACTTAAAAGCCACTTTTGTGCGCCTCACCGCTGAGCTGTCTTCCTATATTAAGTAATGACAATATTCGAGAACGATTCGTCCTGCCATCATATAGATAAATACACATATACATATACAATGTACATATACATTCATATGCATATATGCATATATATACACACACATACATATATACATGCATCTATATATACATAATATATACAGTGCCCTGCAAAAGTTTATAATGCACATTTGAAACTGTCAGTTTTTGTATTTCAAGCTTCCGAATGGAAATGAAACTTTTTATAAACATAGACAATGTATTGAAACTAAGATAGGAACAGTGGGGGGAAAATAATATTTTAACACAACGCGAAGAGAAAACTCAATAATTAGCACCGCAAAAGTTTACAACACATTTACAAAATAATATCTAGCATTTTGTAACGTAACTATTATTGTTGATTACAGCATGCAGACGTTTTGGGTAATCTCCTACGAACTTTTTACATGCGTCTTGCGTTATTTTATTCCATTCTTCCACACAAATTCTCTCCAGTTGTCGCAGATTTGCAGGTTCTCTTCTATGGACCTGTAATTTCAATTCTCCCTATAAATTCTTTATCGGGTTTAGATTGAGAGATTGACTAGACCACTTTAAAACATTCACTTTATTTGAATTAAACCAATTTTGTGTGAGTTTCACAGTGTTTTGGATCGTTATCTTATTGAAAGATCCAGTATGCTTTCAATTTGAGCAATTAACACTTTCTTTAAGGTTTTTCTCCAAGATACTCCTATAAAGTGCTCCATTCATTTTTCCTTTTATTGTTTCAACTTTTCCTACGCCCCCTGTACTAAAACAACCCCAGATTATAATGAATCCTCCTCCAAATTTTACTGTTGGAATCGTGTTTTTTGACTGGTTTCAGTATCTTTTTGTCTTCAAACTTTCTGTGTTTTTGGTATGCCAAACAAGCCAATTTTTGTCTGATCTTATGCCAAAACTCTCGAAGCTTGCTTGCATACTCATCTGCAAAATCAAGCCTAGCATGAACATGTTTTGGCTTAAGAAGGGTAGTTTTCCTTGCTGATCTAGAGAATATGTCTTTAAGGTGAAAAGATCTACTGATTGTGTCCTTGCTAACTTTAATTTCACTGTTTTCTAAGTCCTTCTGCAGCTCTCCAAGAGTAATTCTAGGCGAATTCATAACCTTCCTTGTTAATAACCTTTCAGCAAATTTGGTTATTTTTCGAGGACGACCTAATCTGGTCAACGGAAGGGTTGATTTGTGAGACTTACAGTGCCGAATTATTGTTCCAACAGAATTCAATGGAACCATCAAATGTTTGGATATTGTTCTATATCGCAATCCACTTTGATGAAGAATTACAATTCGTTTTCTGAACTCTTGGCCAATCTGTTTATTCTTTCCCATGATGTGTTTGCTTACAATACGGTTATTAGATAAAGAATGACGCAATACTTCATTCATGATAAGATAACGAATACAGCTCTTTAATAGAAAAAATAAACATATGAGCGTGAAACAGTTTGTTTTTATAATGGGTTACTAACTTCAGTTCCAGTAGGAGGTCATTGACAGTAATACCTTTTATGCGTGCGTAGCGCACAGAAAAAGGGGACACACTGATTGCAGTTCCGTGGTTCCATTCGATCGTCGGTGGTTTGGTACTTTACTTGAACCGATGTACAAGAAATACGAAGTAGCAACATCAAGACACCTTTTTATATTTTCTGTAGTTTAATTTCTATGTCTGCATTCGTTTGGAGTTGCATCTGTCTTCTTGTCTTCCTGAAAACTTCAATCTATACACTTCCGTTGATTACATCATTAGATCGACCGTTCGTCTCGCTTCCTATGACGTATTTTTTACTAGAATATCTTGTCCTTTTCTTTTTCAGTTTTAACAACTAGTTCTTTACTTTTCCATTTTTAAGCTTAACCATATTCCTTTTTATGCTCGCATTTTTTTATTTAAACATATATATATATATATATATATATATATATATATATATATATATATATATATATATATAAATAAACTTTGTATGTAACCTCTCACTTTCTAACTAAAACATAACATACTTATCAACATGTAAATTACGCCAATTGCAATTGTGGTAGAAATCAAGTGCTTGCTGTGAATGTCATACAAGAAGAAACTAGAGATTGAATCACCCCCCTGAAAATAACAATCGAGTAAAGAAAGACTAGTAACATCTCTTCTGTTTAAGACAGAGAATGTAAGAAAGAGAGGATATCTTCTCTCACTAGATTGTGAAGTTGATTTTGCTGGGAGGGGTTTCACGCTAAACAAAGCACATTGTATCTGAAACGTAAAGGATACTGTGAATAAGGGATTAGCCTATAGGGAAATTCTAAGTAGGGAGTTGAGCAAAGAGATGTCTGCTTGTGTTACATTTAAATTTCTGCATATTACTGCAGTTGTTACAAGAAAAGGGTGACCCTTTTCTTGTAAGTAAGAAAAACATTAGAGAAGTGAAAATGAGATTAAGATAGACCGAGATTCGAACTTTGTAAGCAAGGTTCAGAAATGGAATTTCGCATTGTTCAGTTTCACATCAAATAGTTTAGATATGTTTGTTGTAAAAGGAATTTAATTGTTCAATTCTTTTTATTAGAACTGAATTAAAATAAGGTCAGCTAGAGATGAACGAACAATAGCAATTTAAAAACATTGAAAAATAAGTTAGGTCGAAAAATAGGTTAGTGAGAATTCTTTGTCTGCAGAAGTGTGTTGGGAACATGTGCCGAGCCACGCATGCGAGACGAACACGTGTGGAGCCATACATATGACGTCATAGCAGAAAGGGAATTTCTCAATATAGTAGTCAGGATTAAAGATCAGTTAGTTGGAGACAGGAGGCAGTCGAGTCCGGATCGAAGTCAGCACAGTCAGCCGGACAGAGCTGACATGAGGAGGGTCCCCCTTAGAGGCGAAGAGGAGAACATTGGACATGTAAAAACGACTTGACGTCACCATCATTCGACCGGTGGATGTGATAATGAAGAGTCATCAGCAATGTTTTGTAAAACTGTGTTGTGTCGGCTTTCTACAGAAAAAAAGGTAATGTGTAATCCTTATATGTAGTTTGTCCCTCATCTTAACATGAACGTATGTAACTCTCCCAAGAAACTGCATCCCCCCTCCCCTCACTAATATATGTCAAGAAGAAACGTCACATAACTGTATACGTGTCGATCTTTTCTATCTCTCATCATCTTTCTGTCGTGTATTACATGTCCCCGACGTCTCTCTAATATGAATGTCCCCATCTTATCTCTTTAATATAAAAAAACACCCAACTACACAACACAGTCAGGAAAACAGTTCACACTCTACTCTAGCAGTTCAAGGTAAGAAGCTATTAGTAGAATTAGTAGAAAGTTGTTTGATACTACTAATACTCTACAGTGAAAATGGTGGGATTGTACTACCTGTCAGATTAGTCAGGAGTATTTATGTTGAGAGAGACGCCGGTGTTATGAGTTCTGTTGGAGCACATTTCATTGAATTACCTGTAAAACAAGCACAGGGGTGCAACACTGTGGTGATAGGACAGAGGCTGGATCTTGGAAGACAGTGTGGGACCTATTAAATTAGAGACTCTGTTTTGAAGAAACTAGTGGTTGGTTTACCAGCTAATATGTGGCAACAATATTCCATGCATGAGCGTATGGCGACTTTATTAAAATATATGCGAGTCGTTCCAAAAGTAAAACCTCCAAATTTCTTTATTCTAAAAAATTGAAGAGCTCCAAAGACGGGAGTGGTACTCTTAAAACAAGCCACCTTTTGTGCTCCAGATTTTATTTTTCTGCATAGTCACCAGCATTCTAATTGCATTTTTGCCATGAATTCAAGTCTGCATCTTTGATTCTGGCGCATGGCCACGACAGGAGTGGCTTTCTTAGTCTTACACCGTCAACATCTGCAAGAAAGAGATGAAGCTTTCAGGCCATGAATTCATAAGTTCAGCCATCATAACTATGCAATTTGCAATCTTCTCTGATTCATTCGGGTGGAATAAAAAAATAGGAGGCTTTCTTTTGGAACGCCCCTTGTAGGATCGTAGGATATCAAGGCAAGAAAGAATTCCAAGATGAGAACAGTAGTCCAAACAATCCAACTAGTACAAATTATCAATTCGTATCTAATAAGATTCCAACATAATTAGATAAAATAAGATAAAAATGTTACGTCAGACTTAAGCGTAACACACTGATGGATAGGAGGATTGAACTGCTTATTATGATGCGTGGATGTATTAAATCTTAATAACTCAACCATGACAGACCTACCGACCCGTAATAACAGAGCTGCCTGGACGTATCTAAAAGAATGGATGGGAGTCGGATTATTTCTTTAGTTTCTGTAAACATCTTGTTTCCGTAAAAGTACTTTCGGAAAACTGCTCAAAACTAAGCAAACGATGCTTAACCAGCCTCTTTCACGACAACCAAGGCATCGAACTCCACAACCTAGATGAAGTCAACTGGATAACTTTTCGCGATGCCTAAAATGGCCAGCCGGGAATGGTGGCATCAACATTTAGATTAATCGTCTTATAAGCCAAATAAGCCGCTTAAGATCTTTGGTTTCGAAACTAAGTTCATACAATCACAAATGTGCCAGGGTTTCTTTGAACCTACCCCATCCCCCCACCCCTTTTCTGAGAAAAGAGTTCTTTTAGATCGATAACTTGAACTACAAAACAGAAATAAGAATACCTACTATTATATAAAACGAACTTTGTCTGTGTCTGTTATCTGGTTCCCTATAGACTCGAAAACAGCTGTGCCAATGTTTATGAAATCTCACATGAAGGTACTTTATGTACTTGGCAGATAGGTTTTTTATCGGAACGTCTCTGATACCTATCAATAATCAATAATCTAAATAATCCGATGAAAGAAGGAACAGGCGATTTTGACGGAAGTTAACACCTTACACAGCCTAACATAACGCATGCATTTGAGAAGTTTTATTACCACACAAGCCAAAAGACTGGACATATAAAATCAACAGTAGGTTCTTTGATATGACCGGGGCGCGTTCGAAATGAATGTTTCTCTTTAGAGCACAATTGTAGTATGATATTTGATTTTGCATTTTAAACTTTAATTCAAGCCATTATATATAAAAATAATTTTATAAAGTCAACGGTAAGTTCTCTACAGTGTAATGTAGACTGCAATGTATTGTGAACTGAGTCACTGCGAGAGGCATCTGAGTTTTGTCCTGATGCACCGCGATGTGTCCCCAAGTAGAGCATGCAATCAATCGATTTGATTGAAAAATGGTTGATTTCACCGATTTCGGTGACAAAAAATATGGGAGTGTGAAACATTCGTCGATCACCATTCAATCCAGAATAATGTCAGGTCATTCTGCTAGTCCCATTATAAATAATGTTTTGTGTCTGTCTGTCTGCAAACGAAACTACGTTACATTTCTGAAAGTTATTGATTCATAATTTCAAATCAGTATTTGCATATCATATTTATTTCTGTAATCAAGCCTTCAATTCGAGCTTACACCTTCTTAGGGCTTTTTATACACACTTAAAAATCGAGATTAGCAATCCAGATTATCTGCATGCAAGACCACAACTCTACTAATTAAGCTATAGTGCTGCATACAAGAAAGTCGTATCATGGAATGTGCAAACCAAGATGTATGACCGATTACATTGAGTAGCAATTCCGTACGTTTTGACTGTTATCTAGATTTCCACAACTGATTTAGGGTATTTTAGCACTACTGGATCGGCAAATGGCGTCTGCTACACTCCATCAGGTCAGATTTTTGTGTTACGTTGATTTGAAAAAGAAAAGTCAGATCTTGTGATAAAATTGATTACATGTTTGTGTCATTATCAGTTAATTTTTGTCAACACATATCATCCTAAATATGTTTTTTAGAGAAAAAATTTTTTTTTGCCAATAACATATATTGATTACCTGAGAGAAACATCGATTACTGCAAACTGAATATTGGACATCGATTAAGGTAAGTTCAAGTAAATTACCTGTTCCTTTACCATTATTCAAAGTTCTTCAGGCACATATCATCCTAAATATGTTTTTAAGAGAAAATTAATTACCTGAGAGAAACATTGATTACTATAAACTGAATGGTGGACATTAACAAAATGGTGGACATTGATAAAGGTATATACATGTAAATTGCATGTTGCTTAACATTGTTTAAAGTACAGAGCTTGAACTTCCATTTCTTCAAACTCCTGAAATTATTAGCGGTAGAGAGATCTCTATTCAAATTCCAACGGTAGTCAGCGACTCTGATACCTGATCTCCATCTCTTTAAGGTCCTGATGGAATCTCTTCCCCTGCTCGTCACTCATTAAACCCAGGTTTTCAGGAAACCGGTCGATATGTGAAAATAAGTAACACATCTTCACGCTCATGTTTGTGAAAGCAGTAAGCATGTTGTTGACAACTTCTGCATAGTTTATGGACTTATTATTGCTTAGAAAGTTCATCACTGCCAGAACAAATGTCTTTGATGCTTCCAGTTTCACTTCGTTCATTCAGTTCTCCAACGCTGGATTTCTAATGAGCTGCTATCAAAGGTGCCATCTTTCAAATTCTCCATGGTCAATCCTGGAAAAATCTGGGACAAGTAAGTGAAGCATTCATCATCCTTGTCCAGAACATTGGTTATCTGCTCGATTAAGCCGAGCTTGATGTGTAATAGTGGGACGAGTATTAATAAAACCTACATCCTCAGCAAAAAATACAGAATCCATATGAATGTTGCACATGTCATCGAACAACCTCCTCTAAATGACAGTGTTTGCTCCATTGAGGATCATTAAACATGTTATGCTTAGGTTCAAGTCAGTTTCCAGGAGTTCATTTACAAAATTAAAGAAATTAATAAGACCTGTTATTTTCAATGGGTCAAAGAAAAAAATCTCCGGGCTTTGCTTGTCTTCATAAAGTTAATGAATTGAAGTAGAAATAAATATTCTTTTAGAATTGAGAGAAAACAATAATGTGCTGCAGAATAAAAATATAATGTCGTACGTATACATTGAAAAAAATAATATCCTAACTCTAGATAAAAAAAAATAATATAACACTTACACATTAGAAAAAGCAATATCCTACCTACATCTACACATTGAAAAAAATCATATCCTTAATATATGATCTATGAAAATATGATCCTAAATCGATATATGAAAAATAATATCCAAAATCTACACTGAAAAAATAATATCCTACGTACACATTTAAACAATATCCTAAATCTATATTAAAAGATATAATACTCTACGTACACAATAAAAAAAAATAATGCCCTATCCATACAGGGAAAACATGATTTTTTTTGGTTACATATTGAGATGACGGTGACTAAGTAGTTAACTACACAAACTATAAACATTGATGTGCCAGGTTCGAATCAAATTCATTCCACAGAAAGACTTTCATCACACCTGTACCTAACCTTGTGTCTAACCTCATGTAGAGGGAGTAAACAAATACATATTGAAAAAATAATGAACCACCCCATATGAAAAAATAATGAACCACCCCCACATTAAAAAAATAATGAACCACTCCCACATGTAAAAATAATGCCCTACCTCCACTTTAAAAATAGTAAGTTCAGACGTCTACATTAAATAATAATGCGCTACCTTCTAATTAAAAAATAACATCTTACTTTCACATTAAAAAATCATACCCTAGCACCACATTAAAACTTAATGTCCTACGTACACATTGAAAAGATAAACATCATGAACTATTATCTTATTTGCTCTTATACCAAAATTGCAAAATAGATACCAACTTTATATGTGGAGTAACTGTTTTTTAAAGTTATGCTACAAAACAAATAAGAATCAGAAATTAAAGTGAAAAGGTTTATTTAATAACAGGTTTCGATTTTGAAATCGGAAATGGGTGTTTCACAAAAAAAAAGTCCCTCATAATTTTATACCACGCAGATTGTAACAAAATTTTAACTTACAAACATTTATAGATATAACCAAATTTCTTTACTACTAACTCTAAATCGAGGTGGTAATAAAACCACACATAATCGGCTTAAACATTTAAAAGCTCTTACTAACAAAAAAGTTTTCTTTTTTTTTTTTTTTGCATTCATTAAATCATTCGATATGATGGTGCCTTTGCTTTTATTATTCTCTCTTCTGACACTCTTTGGTACCATGACTTTATGGTGTGATTCTTGCCTTTGTCAAAGACCGTTTCAGACGACGATAGCATTTTCGTATACGGCCAAGAACTACACAGATGTTTATATCTTACGGATGAGCCCAAATGAGGGCGAAACTCGAGTCTTGGACTTCCGCTTTGTTGACTGTCATGACTCTTGTGAGCTGTGACGTTGTTTTGCTGTGGAAATAATTATACAAGTTAGAAAAGTATTTCATCCAAGGCATGAAAATTGTTAAACAAAATGTTTTTACTATAGGCTTTAAAAATAAATGTACAAGATTCAATTTGAAATTTATTTATCGTCAAAGTACACTTTTATAAATTTTACAAAGTAAGGTATAACAATTTAATTTGAATCGAATCAAAAAATTACCTTGGATTTATTTTATGTAATGTACACTCTGTTGCACTTTTAAAAAAAAATCATTGAAAATTTTATATCTATATCATTAATTGCTAGATAAAAGATAATGTTTTTAAAGTGCTATTTTGAAAAACAATGTAAATAAATGTTTATAGTTTCACAAAAAAGAGCGATTTCTTTCTTTATCCTTGTTTCCTTGCGCCTGTCTGCATACAACGTGTGGGTCTCGAGTGTTGACATCTAAGGACTACGTTACACGTAGGGTCCTGTTTGTTGCTACTGCCGGCTTGAGAATTCTGAAGAGAACTGATTTTGTTGAACAGGTCTTATCGGAATTTCAAAGCTGGCACTAGCTTACTATACGCACATATAAGTGTAACTTTTGGGTCTTTGAAACGATTTTTTTGTCAGGAGGTTGGAAAAATATTTGAATTCACACGTTTCTGTAAAAATCTTCTGGATTTTGGGAGTGAATGTGGAAGCGATTCTGATTCAGCTGCCACAATCTCTCTCCTCTTTGCTGATTGTATATGGGCCGTAATTTTGGATTTTGTTTTCTTAATTATTAACTAGAATCTACATTAGGACGAGTGGAAAAATTATTAGTGACAAAAAGAAAAACGTTAAATATTATTAAGAAACCATTATCACCGACCGGATCTGTCCACTGTGCCAAGATTTTACACTGTCTGTTCTCGGTTTTCTATACTCGGGAGGAGGAAGAGCATCTTTCGTATTATTGATATCTGGATTCTTCGGACTACTGTTCTCATCTTGTGTGTCATTTTCATAACGTTTCGGTCGATGAAACCTCCGAGCTTCTTCAGGTGAACCTTGTCATATTCGGAAATGTTTCTATTGAACTTGCGAATTTAGACGGAATTTAAAACGGAATCCTGTATTTACTTCACGGAGGTAGTATGATCTCGTTCCTTCAGCCATGACTGAATAGAGGTCCTAAGTAATCCGCAATTGTATTTTTCTGTCGCCCATACTGAGAATTGAACCTTCAACTTTCAGGGGAATATCACTTTTATAATTGATTTTTCTAAGTACTTTAATCCCTGCGAAAAATCCTCATCTCAAAAATTCAGAAACAAAGAGCATCTTTATTCAGCTTCTTATCTGTTTATTGTTTCTTGCCGACTGCCATAAATCAAGTGACCTCTCTCATTATCTTGCTATGTAATCTTGTTCAAAACGTCAAGGCATTTATATCTCTCAGACTCCAAGCTTTATTGCTTTGCACTAAAACATTAATACATTGTTGTCTTGTGTAAATAATACAGCTCTTAACTGTATATGTCCTCTAAGATGAACTGACTGGGTCGTAACGCAGCAATTGTCAACCTTTTTTTACATGGAAGTCACCACTTATCAAGGCCCGGAAGCCTAACCCTAACCCTAACCCTAACGCACCAATTGTTAACTTATCATGACTTTTGTTTCATTTTGCTTCAGTCGAAGTTTCTTAAAAATCAAGGTGCCCCTTTTTAGGGGGTAACACTTGATGTCTGATATATAGATATTCCAATATCCATTAAAGTTCTCCTTTATGTCTCAACTGTTAAGTTAATAAAGAAGTTAAGAATATTAAATTTCCTCTCCCAATCGACCAGTTAAATATGTTATAGTATATTTTATTCTCTTGGTCTTACTTGATTCCAGAAAAAGAATTCATTCAGTTGAGTATCCAGCTTTGTGCTATTACTTGAGGTAATGTAACTTGAAGAAGATGCACTATTCTTCGCAAAAGCCAGTGTAAGGTTGGACATACTAAAGAGATCTTATTTGGGCAGGGAATGCTATGTGATTTTGAATATTTAGTCAGGGTTTGTTCTGGCAAACGCGTGTACAGAGACAGCTTATACACTCTCCGAGTAGGCATTCGGGCTCTCTCTCTTACAAGCTGCCAGTAGGCATTCAAGCTCTTTTCCAGTAGACATTCAAGATTTCTTTCAGTAGGCACTTAAGCTCTCCCCCAGTAAACATTCAAATTCTCTCCCAGTAGCCATTCAAGCTCTCTCCTTTTAGGCATTGAAGCTCTCTCCCAGGAAGCATTGAAGCTCTCTCCCAGTAGAAATGCAAGCTCTCTCCCATTAGGCTTTCAAGCTCTTTTCCAATCTCTTAGTATGCATTCAGACACTCCTTGCAGGCGATCAAGCACTCTCCTAGTAGACATTAATGCTCTCTCTCCCAGTATGCATTCAAGCTCTTTCCCTGTAGGAATTCATGCTATCTCTAAGTAGGCATTCAAGCTCTCTCCAACTAAGCATTCGCTTAAAGTTAAGAATATTAAATTTTCTCTCCCATAGGCATTCAAGCTCTCTTCCAGTAGGAATTCACGATCTCACTTGTAGGCATTCAAGCACTCTTCTAGTAAGCATTCAATCTCTTCCCCAGTAGGCAATCAAGCTCTCTTCTAGTAAGAATTAATGTTCTCTCATAGTAGGCATTCAAGCTCTCAACTAATAGGCATCCAGGCTCTCTCCTACTAGATAATCAAGCTATTTTCTGTAGCCATATGTGTCATGGAACTAACTTAGTGTCATCATTTAAATACGTTTCACATAAGTATGATGTTACACAAGGTGCATTTCTGCGAGGGGACCACTTTTTTATTTTTAGTTTAGAGATTTGGAGAGTACATAATAGAAGCAGACAAATGTAATTTCAGTGCCCAATCGAAAAATCTCAACACATGTTAACAACAATAAATGTGTGATTTTTTTTATTTTTATGAGGAAGTTTTGTTATACATTTATTATTATTATTATTATTATATATATATATATATATATATATATATATATATATATAAGGCAAAAATGTGCTTCTGTTCATGTGTGTGTTTGCATGTCTCGCAAAAACGCGACAGAGGCGATGGTACCTCACCAAACCGGTATTGTTTTAAACCGCGACCTTTCGGACAACAAATATCGAACAATTGGCCAAAAACACTAATTCCTTCACCCTCAACTGGCCGGTTTTCTACAGGGATGGGTCGGGGGTTTTTTGGGTTTTTTTTTTATTTTTTGCGTCGCCATTTTTTGCAAGTCATCGTATCGTCGCATCGGTTTCATTGATTTTTCTTTATTTAAACGTTGCGAACTTCCGGTTGGACGATGCAGAATCAGTAGCACGTCAGATTTTCTTTCACTTTCTTTTCCACCTTCACATCACGGGTTCGAGCCTGCCTGCCTACCACCACTTTTTTTAACACCTTTCCCCCCTGCTACTACCATTTTTTTTAAACACCTCTCTTCACATGGGCTGCCGACTGTTGTTTTGATTTCTCCCCCCACCCCCCGCCGACGCCCCTCGCAACTACCACATTTATTAACACTTCCGCCTTCGCGTCACGGGTTCAAGCACTTTTTATTTCTTTTTTTCTTACACCTCCAAACACCCGAGCAACGCCGGCACCCACGCTAGTTAAAAATAAATATAAGAAAATTATAATAACGTTAAATAGTATTTTAGTTTTTTTAACATAAAATAGAGATTTTTTTGTACCAAGGCCAAAATTCTTATACTTACGTAATCTTCTATAATATAAATCTCACTTGACTTTTTAAATGTATGTCTGCCTAAAACTTTCGACAGAGGCGACGGATTTCCACGAGATTGATATTATTTTAGCCCTATCCTTCGGACGATAAATATCGAAAAATTGGCCAAAAACACTTATTCCTTTACCCACAACTTTGCACTTTTCTACAGGGAGGGTCACTTTTTTTCGCAGTCATTTTATGCAAGTCACGTAACTATCGCGTTCACGATGTCACTTAAAAGGTATTATTTCGACCGTCCATGCCGTCACAACCGCGGCAGGTACATTGGTAAGACAGTTTTTTTTGTTTTTGTTTTTTGTTTGGTTTTTCATCTCTTTTTCCTTTGGCACGTTACGGTTTGGAGCATGTTTACTACTCCTATTTTTTATTTATTTTTTGTTTTTTTGTTTTTTTGCGCTCGCAATTTTCCTTTTTTTTCTGTTCAACCCTTACACACACTTCCACTTTCTTTTCCGCCTTCACGTCACGGGTTCGAGCCTGACTGCTAACTACAACGCCGTGCACCCAGGCTAGTAAAATATAAATAATCATTAACAATAAATTTAACAAAATCTACATTTTGTGTTAAAATAGTGTTAAAATTGTGTTAAAAAATAGTGTTGAAATTGTGTACAAAAAATATTGTTAAAATTGTGTTAAAAATCGTGTTAAAATTGTATTAAAAAATCTCCCTTTTGTGTTAAAATAGAAGTAATAGTAAAGTTTAAGCTTCAAACAAGCAGATACCACATCTATACTAGTAGTAGTAGTAGTAGTAGTAGTAGTAGTAGTAGTAGTAGTAGTAGTAGTGGTAGTGGTAGTAGTAGTAGTGTTTTGGGTTAAAACAGACAGATACCAAATTCCTATTATTCATAGATAATGCAACTATATAAATGAAAACGGTTGATCATGTTCAGCTATGGAACGTTCTCAATAAGTTGGTTAATAGTTTCTGTTTAATTGCCAACAAGAATACATTCTATCAATTAAGAGTTTCTCATTAATCTTTATTATCTTTAAACGTTGTGCTCGATAAATTCAATAACAATTAAGATGTTCATTTTATTACTGGCGATATTTATGCGTGCGCGCTTCGCTGTGACAGCCATATTATGACGTCATCTGAGAGCAATGATTCATTCATAATTTATTTAACGATAATGAATTATTCTTTAATACAAAATTTTAATAATCCAAGTTGTTAAAACAAGTACTAAAACTTGGATTATTTCAAATTCTGTTGTTTTTTTTGGGGGGGGTTGTTTTTTAACACGGTGGTCACCACTTATCAAGGCCCGGTAGCCACTCAGGGATAAGGGTTATTGCAAGTACAGTACGTTAGTGTGGAGATTTAATTAAGTGTTTACTGAAGAGGGCGGTTCATTAGGAATGTGTTAACGTTGGACTTGAGTACATCCAAGTTCTGTATTAAAGAATAATTAATTATCGTTAAATAAATTATCATTTCGTATTGACGATTTGAATATAGACAATTTTTAAATTGATAACACTGATATGCAAATGTTTAATATCATAAAAACTATAAATTACTTTAAAACAAGCCGAGCATGCGTTGTCTCCTCCGGGAGTGCAAGGTTTACTGTCACCAGGACTAATGTTTGTGCGAAATTTAAAAATAAAAATCCAAGGAGTGGCTATTGAGAAAAGTGCGAACAAACGAACTGAGAACGATCTCGGGGCAATTTTACCTCTATTATGCCCCCTAGTGGGCATTATAGAGGTAAAATTTGTTCATGCAAACATTTAGTTTCAGCATGACTAATGTTTGAGCAAATTTTCAAAAAAAGCCAAGGCGTGGGTACTGAGAAAGCGTGAGTAAGAGAATTATTAGGCCCAATCCCTCCTTTGTCAAGAGACCAATAAAATTTTGCGCATTCAGTCGTTTTAAATCAGCGCTAAAAAATACTGTGATCAGACAGAGACTTGACCGTTGTAGACAGTATATTTTCTTTTACATAGACATAACCATTTATCAAGGACGAGAGACCACTCAAGGATAAGGGCTAAGCGTGTACAGTAGTCAATTGGACAATATAGTAATCGATAGTAATGGAAATTCGATAAATTTGTTAAGTTAAGTGGAACGGCTTATCAAGAACTTGTTTGCGTTGGACTTGAAGACAACCATATTGTAGTCAGCTGGAAAGCAGAAAAACGGAAGACAATTCCACAGGCGTGCAGTTCTAAGAAAGCAACTTTGTTTATGGAATCTACGTTTAGGTTTAGGCACAGATAAAGAGTGAGGGGTAATTATTGATAGTGTTTTCAGCTAGACGAGTGTTTTTTGTGAAAGTTTGGCGAGGCGGGGGCATAGATTGAAGCTCAGTCGAACACTTTCCATGAAAATAACGATAAAGCAGAGCCTAACTCGCAACCTCTCTTCTGTGAGATAGAGGTTGCAGGGAAGAGAAAAGGACATCTCCTACGAGGCCACGAAGTCTATTTTGAACTCTATCAAGGCAGAACAAGTCCTTTCTAACAACTCCTGCCCAGATGTGGCAACAGTACTCCATCCTTGGACGTACCTGGCTCTTATATAGATAGAGAATTGCATCAGCAGTGAGATATCTACTGGATTGATAGAAGGATCCCACTATTTTTCCAGCAGCCTTGGCAACAGATTTGATGTACGTGTTCCATTTTAGATCAGAGGTAAAGGTAGCTTGTCAAAACATGAGGCCTCAGCATCCCCGGTACATTTCTACTTTGAATATTTTCATCTGTAAAATAGCTAATTCATCTAGTTCTATTTCCCAAGCATCAACAACGATCATAATAATAATCGTTTAAGTTACTTGGCATCCTCGACGGTGCTCTATATAACATAATGACCAAAATCACCTAGCAAATGTTGGTTGGGAAATCTGATCCTATGTGGCGTGACTGTCTCAGGGAGCGGTGGAGCTCCCCATTGGGTGAGATTGAGACCTCCGAAACACTGAGTAAGGCCGGGCAATTATGCTGGTATTGTCTGTTAAGCATTATTGGGAGCCCAGAAGCTTATCAAAATTGATGTGTTTTCATATAACATGGGGGTGTAAATTGTGTATATATTTATTAGTTCTAAGACTGTCAAGTGGTGATTATATAAGAAAGTATATACGTGCTACATATACATGTCTCTATGACTGTCTAGTGTTGTGTGTATGTACACTTTAATACAGTTCATGGCCGAACAAATCATGTACATAATTACCTTTGAAACACAAAGGCTGAATAACGCTTATTTGGGGTTTTATCATCCAATGTTGTCTTGATGGAAATCTCAAGGGAAATTCTCCTCAAGAACGACAGCGCCTCGGGTTTTATTTTCGGCACTTTTTATTCCTGAATGTTTTTCCCCCTTTTGGAAACTTTCAATGCTGATTCATATATTTGACAGGCGTTGAACACCTTGCTTCACCGGATGCTTCGAGCTATTATGACTGGTCGGTTCCTCAACTCTGCCTGTCTTCTTAAAACCCTATACACTCTAATTTCCACGTATCTTAAAAAGTGCACCTCCATTTCTAAATGACGTCATTAGTATAGGTCACTAAGATAATCACCTGATGTTTTTACATGCCATTATTGCTAAGTTGCCAACTTAATTGTTATGATTACACTTTTAAGTAACATTCCTAAATTAATGTAAATAAATATTTATTCTAAATATTTTGATTATTCTAAAACATATCTTAGCTGACAACATTTTTGGGATTGAATGATTATAATAATTGTCGACCAACCACATTTCGGCGTTGCCCGGTCTGTATCTTACAGCATGGGACCTATTAGGCAAGAACTTCTATTTTACACCCTTTCTATAACAGAGAAGCTCGTGGCTGGTATACTAGTCCAGCTGTAGCAACGATACGCCATATACGGACAAATGGTAACTTAGTAAAGATAGAGGATAATAGCTATGTACGATAACTTATCCACAATGAGGAAGGAAGGCAGATGTAGTCATTTCATCTGTTGTTCGTCGCCCCTAAAAACGATTGTTGCAGGAAAGTTTATGAATGAAATTCAAATAGCCCGCATATTACTCATTATTTTATAAGTTTATGAATGAAATAATATTACTCATTCATGAATCTACATATTACAACAGATTACGATGGTTGCCTCTAACATAAATCAATGGGCAATAAATATTTATCTACAAGGTTCATTCTAAAAGTAATGCCATTTATTTTTTTTTTAACTCAAATATAAATAAAGAAAGCGATATGTAATTTATGCAGGTCCGGCTATACCATATATGATTAATGCAGGTCCACCTATATATGTGTGTAATTTATGCAGATCTTACTATATCATGTGTGATTTATGCAAGTCCGGTTATACCATTTAGTAATTTATGCAGGTCCGATAATACCATATGTACTTTGTGCAAGTCTGGCTTTACCATGCGTACTTTATGCAAATCCAGCTCTACCATGTGTGATTTAAGTGGGTCCGGCTAGACCATGTGTAATTCATGCAGATTCGCCTATATGATGTGTGATTCATGCAGATCTGGCTATACTGTGTGTAATTTATGCAGGTCCAATTATACCAAGTGTGATTTCTGCAGATCTGGCTATGCTATGTGTGATTCATGAAGATCCAATGATACCATCTGTACTTTATGCATATCTGGCTATGCTATGTGTGATTTATGCAGATCTGGCTATGCTATGTGTGATTTATGCAGATCTGGCTATGCTATGTGTGATTTATGCAGATCTGGCTATACTGTGTGTTATTTATGCAGGTTCGACTATACCATATGTACTTTATGCAGATCTGGCCGTACAATATTATTTATGAAATTCAAGCTATACTATATAATTTATGCAGATACATTTGTAACATACATGCTTTGTGCATGTGTATATTTCGTACAACGCTTAATTATATGCAGGAATATGTTGTAACATATTTCCAATTATAATTGAGTTTTCATCTTTTCCCTTTCCTCGGCAATTCGTTAATGCCAAAACATTTTCGCTGCAATTGACATTTCGATAGTCTGAATTCCAAAAATACAAATCGCAATTATTTTCTCTTGGTTCATGGAAATTGTGCGGAATGTGGGGTTATACATTGGATTGCCTTTGTAAATTATTTTCCGGTAAAAATTCATTTATAATTTTCTCTCGTCCAACTTAATGACTGTTTTATATTTCAAAAACGCAATAATCCTTACTATAATGGAGACTGTGTGTGTGTTTATTATTGATGGGACGATTCAAATATTTTCACGATTCCGATACAATTAACGATTTCGATTCCTTTTAAATCGATAAATATTTAGCCATAGAGTTGGGGTAAGTGGGATCGATTTACCGTAAATGCCTGTGTAAAAATAATCATATATTTTCTAAAACGTAAAAATACACTTGTGGAGGTTATCTACAGATTTCAGTATTTCTGATAGATTAAAATCAATAAATATTGATTATTTACTCATTAGTATAAGCAATTGTAAACTGACAAACTGAAAAGGCAGTTCTTCAGGACAGTGGTAGATTATGTCCTTGTTTACGATGCTACAGCCTAGACACTCACCAAAAGACTGGAAAGAAAACTAGACGGCACATACATCCGTATGCTACGAACAGTACTAAATACATCGTGGCAAAATTATTCAACGAAGCAGCAACTTTATGGCAACCTACCTGCCATATCTAATACCGTCAGGGAGAGACGCCTACAATTTGCCGGTCTCTGTCTGAGGAGTAAGCATGAATTGGTGAGTAATGTCTTGCTATGTACTCCACAATACGGACGCGCAAGCAAAGGACGACCTAGATCCACGTACATCCAGCAAATAGCACACGACGCCAACTGTGAACATGAAAATCTGAGGCAGTTGATGGAAGAAAGGAAACTCTGAAGAGGAAGAGTCACATTGGTCCGGGCAAGGAGCCCATCCTGATGATGGCGATGATGATGATAAGCAATTGTAAATTAAGTTTTGAACAAAGACAAAAATAAAACAATTGAAAGAATCATTTTCGGCTTCGGAAAATAGGCATAAATGTTTCCGATTCCAATAATCCAAAAAGTATTGATTTTCCCATCCCCGATTCCAAAACTATATATGTTTCAGACGGAGACTAGAACTTGCACCTTCCCATGTAAAGACTGATTGGTACCGACTGTTGAGTTGAATAAACTAACAAGGAAATATACTTTTAAAAAGTTTATTATTTTATTTCATTTTAGTAGTTGTCATGGTATGGTGAAGAAAAGAGAGAGGTAACCTCAGTAAAGTTTAACTACTAATTTTTTTAAACATAGTTTTGTACAGTTGAAATTGTGTCAGCCAGTAGAAGCATCTCGGAATAGAAGAAAAATATAGAATAAACAGAGAAACTGTTTTAAAACACGCTTAGATGCAAAAAAGAAACAATTTTATTTTCTTTCTTCTTTTAAAAATTCAAAAGCTATGTGTACTTAATACAATTCCGGCTATACCATGGGTACTTTTTTTTTTTTTTTTGCAGTATTTCAAGTTTAAAAAATAAGTTACTTATTTTTTGCAACAAATAAATAAATAAATAGATAAATAAATAAACATTTTGATTTTAATTTTTAGAATTGTTTTAATAACAAGAAGTATTCAGGTCAATGGAGGCAGTTTAAAGTCATAAAACCTCGAAATCTTCGGAAAATTGGTGCGGCGCCATGCTCAGCAAGGAACATCAACAACCACCCTCTCATGAACAGGGACAGAATACTCTTCCCACCGCTGCACATCAAGCTCGGCATGATCAAGCAATTCAATAAAACTCTGGACAAAGATGATGACTGCTTCACTTACTTGTCCCAGGCTGTTCCAGGATTGACCTACCAAAAACTATTAGAGTAAAAAGCTTTCTGGCATGTAGGGACCTCAACAGTGAATGGGTGCGATTTTGTTGCTAAGCGGGTTTGTCGGGGATATGTACGTCGAAGGGACACAAGCGCAATGAGTTCATCAGAGAACATTCCATTAAAACATTTGTAAAACAAGCACATGGATGCAATTAGAACTATTGGACCTGGACACTTCTTGTTATTAAAATAATAACTTTTTTTTTACATCGGCATCAACACTTATCAAGGCCCAAAGGCCACTCGAGGATAAGGGTTAAAGAGTGTACAGCAGTCAATTGGACAATGTAGTAATAGATTTCGAGGTTATATGACTTTAAACTGGTCCCTTTTTCATATATATTCGAGAAGTTGAAAGCTGGCATATCGGATGGTCCTCAGATCTGGCAGCTCATCAGAGATCAAGAGTTTGAAAACTCCATGAACAAAGTGGAACTGGAAGCATGGAAGGCATTTGTACTGGTATTGAATATCAACATGCTGACTGCTTTTAGAGTCACTACCTATTTTCACATGTGGACTTGGGTTCAATAAGTGGCGAGGAGGAAGAGAAATTTCATCAGGGCCTGAGATAGAGACTAGGTATCAGGATCGCTGGGACGCTGTCATGATGGCTGACTACCGTTGGAATCTGAATAGAGATGTCACTGCTGCTGAACATTCCAGGAGTTGAGAGAAACGAAGTTCAAGCCCTCAAGTTTGAACAATTGTGAAGCGGCATGTGATTTAGTGTATTTACCTTGATCAATGCCCACCATTCAGTTTACAGTAATCGATATTTTTATTATATGTTGTTGGGAAACTATTTTTTTTAACAGACTTTGTGGCTTGGGGGGTGCCCTTTTCTCTCCCCTGCAACCTTTCTTTCACAGAAAAGACGTTGCGAGTCTGTCTTTGTTTTATCGTTATTTCCATGGCAAGTGCTCATCTGAGCTCCAATCTCTGATCCCACCTCGCCAATATTTCACGAAAAACACCCGTCTAGCTGAAACCACTGTCAATAATTTTCCCTATTCTTTATCTGTGCCTAAATAAAAGCGTAGACTCCATTAACAAAGTTTTTTTCTTAGAAGTGCACGCTGTGGAACTCTCTTCCGTTTGCCTGTTTCCCACCTGACTACAACTTGGATGTCTTCAAGTCCAACGTAAACAAATTCCTGATAAACCGCCCCCCTTAAGTAAGACATTTTATCAATC
The DNA here is from genome assembly GCF_053919585.1 of Euprymna scolopes. NCBI lineage: Eukaryota > Metazoa > Mollusca > Cephalopoda > Sepiida > Sepiolidae > Euprymna > Euprymna scolopes. The sequence continues at coordinate 80,372,627 of NC_136513.1, read as the reverse complement.
AAATCTCCATTACTAACGATTACTACGATATTATTTCATTGATTACTGTACACGCAATGACCCTTATCCTCTAGTGGCGTCCGGGCCTTGATAAGTGGTGACTACCATATAAAAAAAAAAGATATGTGTTGACAAAAATCAGCTGATAATGTCTCAAAAATGTAATCAATTTTGTCACAAGATCTAAAAAGAAATTTTTTTTTAAATCAAATTAGCACAAAAAACTGACCTGAGAGAGAGAGAGAAAAACGGAAGACATTTTCTGATTCGGCAATGCTAAAATGCCGTAAATCAATTGTAGAAATCTAGACAGCATCCAAAAAGGGTCTTAGAAGTTGAATGATATATTCATCAGCAAAATAAAAAATAAGAAAGACTTAAACTAGTCTTAACCTCTGTCCTATCGCCGAAATATCGCATCCATGTGCTTGTTTTATAAATAGTTTAATGGAATGTTCTCTGAGGAAGTCATTACACTTATGCCCTCTTGACGTACACATCCCCGACAAACCAGCTTAGCAACAAAATCACACCCTTAGCTTCTTCCCTTGAGCAGCTAAACTTTAGAATTCCCTTCTGCTTCCTGCTCCTTGACTGAACTTATATGCAGGAGTTCAGATGTAACGTAAGCCAACATTTTGTTAACCTTTCTTAGGTATGGTCCCAATTAGTAGCCCCTTACGTCCAAGTGGCAATGTGCCTTGTTTGGATCTATATAATTGCATACAGCCTTTCGGCAGGTAATTTCTTTCATTATATTACCTGTATTACCTGTGGTACGGTTTAGATAAGCTGGATATTTCTTTTTATAACTTAGTTGTCTTCCATATTTCTAATTTGTTTGCAGCTTCTATTTACTTACACTCGTGCACTGAATTGGAGAATCCTTACTCTCGTGTTTCCTTATTATTTAAATCAGAACGTGAGTAAAAAAAAAAATACTTTTTACTCACAAGTACCATTTCAATGTTGTTGTTTTTTCAGTACAGTCGCTGCTTCCGAACTCGATAGAATCACACACGCCACTTCCTGTCCTTCTTTCTTTCTTTCTTTCTTTCTTTGCTATATGTCCATCGTCATATCCGCCCAAATGGAGTCCTGTTGTCACATTTGGGCTGGTGCATCTGCTACTTGCCTCTCACTCCTTGACAGTATTCAAAAGAGAGTCGCCAACCTGATAGGTCCTGAACTGTCATCTAGGTTTCATCCTGTCCCATCGACGAAATGTTGCATCCCTCTGCCTGTTCTACAAATACTTTAATGGTGAATGCTCTGACGAACTGCAAGCACTTGCACCCCCGACGTAAATACCTCCGACAAACCCGACAAACAGCTAAATCCTACCCCTTCACAGTAGAGATCCCTAGGTGTAAGAAAGCCTTCTACTCCAATAGTTTCTTCCTCAGAGCTGCTAGACTTTGGAACTCCCTTCCATGACATGCAGAAGTTCAAGTGTAATGTGAACAGACATCTTGCTACTCATCTCCCTTCATAATACCCCTGCAAATTATGTTCCCGATAGTAGCCCCCTGCTTCAAAGTGTCACTATGCCTTGTTTGTGGTGAAAATTGAATAAAAAATAAATAAATATCTGTGACTTGTTTCCCCACGAATTTTAGTTTTTTTTTTCAGCTAGTTATCCCCGTGACATCTTAGTCCTTTGCTGAAAGGTATTCTGTTTTGTAAAATAATTTATTTAAGCTACTAAAATGTAGCATATGTAATTGAAAAAGCCGCATAAGTACTATTGATCTATTACACTGATTGACATAATTTTGTAAACTACAGTTGTTGATAAATAGCAGACATTAATAACACCAATTATAATAAATATCAGACATTAATAACACCAATCATAATATTTAACCACGCCGGAATATTAAAATAGACGGCGTTTTTCGACGCCATGTTATTTTTACATAACCTCTATATCCACTATTATATAAAAGGAACTTTGTATGTGTCTGTAAGTTCGTTCCATATGGACTCGAAAACGGTTGGGCCGATTTTTTATGAAATTTTACACGAATGCACTTCATGTACCTGGCAGTGTTCTTAGGTAGGTTTTATGTTGAGATATCTTCGATATATTCGATAAGTATCGATAATCAATACTCGAAATAATCCGATGAAAGAAGGAACAAGAGTTTACACGTTACACAGCCTAACATCACAAGTGCATTTGAGAAGTTTTATTATCACATAAGCAGTTAGACCAGGCATAGAAAATCAACAGTATGTTCTTTGATATGACAGAGGCGCGTTCGGAATGAATGTTTCTGATTAGAACACGATTGAAGCACGATACTTGACTTTTACATTTTAAACTTTAATGTATTGGCTAAGATCAAAGTGTAGTATCTGTTCTTTAGATGTGGCACTTCTATTTCTTGTTCTCTTTCAGTGGAGTAGAAATCCTTCACGACTGAGACAATTTTTATTTTTGTACCTGTTCTCCACGTTAAAAAAACGACCCTGGTGTCTAACTCTGTCACGTGGGGAGGTATTTGTAAATAGGTACAATGCATTGTGGATTAATCACTGCGGGGAGTACGCGGAGATGGGTCCACGGGTAGAGCAGGCAATTAATCCGTTTGATTGAAAAATAGTCGATTTCACCGTTTTCGATGACAATAAAAATAGGGGAGTATGAAACATTCGTTGATCATCATTCAATCCCCGGCAACGTCGGGTTTCCCTTCTAGTATTAAAAAAAAAGTGTGGTTCGGTTATTCCATGATTAAGTTATGGTTTGATTGTCTGAATCGAGAAAAATTGCGTTTTTAAAACAAGTTTAAATTTGAATGATTAAAAATAAATATAAAATAATTATCAATTCATCTTATTTCGGACTATTATCCTCATCTTTTTAGTTCTTGTTTCACGACGTTTCGGCCAACTATTCCTCTGGCCTTCGTCAGGTTGTAACCGCGACGGGATAGGAACTGCGAATCTCCTAACTGCATTCTCAGCAATTATTACTAATGATAATCAATAAATAAACTCCAATTAAATAATATATCAAGAAAATTAGTATTTTATTCTGCTTGCTATAAACGCGTTTCTTTCTGTTATTTCGCTTTAAATAGTATTACTATATTTGATGATGTTTTCTTTTTGTTAATTATCTTATTTCCTATTTTGAATTTTATTATCACTTTTATTAGCTTTGATTGTTAATAAATGGAAAACTTAAGCGAATGATAAGCCCGTATAAAAGAATAGCAGAATGACAAACAACATATATATATGTATGTTCGTATATATATATATATATATATATATATATATATATATATATATATATATATATGTGCGTGAGTATATATGTGTGTGTATATATATATGTATATATTTGCCTATACTTATATGTGTGTGTACATATATGGGTGTATATATATATGTGTGTGTGTGTGTATGTAGAGATGTGTATATATATGGATGTATATGTGTATATATGCGTATATATGTATGTATATATATATGTATGTGTATATATATATATGTATATATATGTATATGTATATATATATGTATGTCTATGTATATAAATATGCGTACATGTATGTATATGCTAGCAGGCAGTCCGGCGTTGCTCGGCGCTTAATCATAATATTTTAATTTATGCAGATCGCGTATGAATTAATTATGTAATCAATCCTGTAATGATTATTATGTATTACGAGGAATAATTTGTCCGGTGGACTAATTCGCACAAATAATTTTAAAAATATAAAATAATATATATTTTTTAAAATAATAATGATAATGTCGTTCATCAAATTCCGTATGTGTTTGTTTATAATATCACAACATTTCGGTTGATGGAACCGCCGACCTTCATCAGGTGTATCTTGTCGACCTCGGGAATGTTTCTGCCGAACTCGCGAATTTGTCCGCAAGGACAATTTTATTTAAATTGATTTTCCAAGTTAAAGTACTTGGAAAACCAACTGAAATGTTGAAGGTTCAATCCTCAGTGTGGACGACCGAAAAACACAATTGAAAATTACTTAGGACCTCTATCCAGTCATGGCTGATGGAACAAGAGCATGCTACCCCCGTGAAGTAAATAAAGGGTTCCGCTCGAAATTCCGTCCAAATTCTCGAGTTCGACAGAAACATTCCCGATTTCGACAAGATACACATAAAGAAGGTCGGAGGTTATATCGACCGAAAGGTTGTGAAAATCACACTCAAGATGAGAACAGTAGTCCGATGAATCCAAATAATATGATTAGGATATTGACTCCATGGGCTATGGTCTGTTTAATTGATAGTTATATTCCATTCAGTCTGTCCAAGATTTTATACTGCAAGAATCCCTTTCAACTCAAAACCAGAAATAAATTCTGACTATCCATTTACTGCTAATATTGCCCACTCTCCCTTGCTTTACGATCCTCTGAGAGGTAACGTTAGTCTAGTAATGGACTGACAACGTGAATGTCCCAAGTTTGAATCTCGTTCCACAAAATTCACCTTCACTTATGATGTTGGCAACCTTAACGTAGTTCCTGCTGTAATCCCGATGTTTTTCTTTAAAAAATTCTGATTATAAAAATATCGGAGAAACCAATGCCAACAATAGAATCTTCGGATTTATACGATAGGATGATGAACGAGCGTCTCCCTATACTAAGACGCTTTGTGGAGAGCTTGGTCGACATTCACCGGTGCCTAGTATCACAGTCGTGATGTGAGCATAGGTAAATGTTTCCCAACCCCCAACAAGAATTTTTAAAAACTAAGTTTGTCAGAAATGGCATTAAGACAAAGTTCAATGTTACTTTTATTTAACAATAGAAGAAAGGCGAATGATGTTATTGTGTTGATGTATCATTATGTGTACATGTGTTGATTCAGCACGAGAGTCAGGAAGATAAAATGTTTATGAAAGGCAAATTACTTCTCACTGCTCTGTGGAGAAGTTTGATGAACGATGCGCGCGAAGATAGTTGTTTAACGTCGGGAAAACCCCCGACGAAGTCGGTGATTACAGCATGCTGATTCGACTTCAACTCTGGGCTCGACTGACTGGTTTTGTCACGTTTGCCCCCTTTTATAATGGACAGATCGGCTCCCAGAGAACTGTTAGGGAAAATATTTGAAAATTCTCTTGGCTGAAAACACAAGATCCCTGTGACGCCAGGTGCTTTCAGCTACGTCGGCGCACAGAGGCACGATCGTGAAAATTACATGGGTGTATACAGCAACCGTACGCATCACTGAAACGTTGCTTGTACATTCACTTAATATTTGCAGCGAGTCACTACAGCTTCTTCCTTTAAAAGTCAAACAAAACTGTATCGTATCAATGACTGTATATTCAACAATTTGTTTTTTCAAATCCATTGTCTGTTGTCAATAAAATTTAATTAATTTTTTCTATGGACAGACTTTATCATTCTATCTGATATTGCGTTTCATCTCTACAAGATATGACATAAAAAGCACCGCTTTACACAATCTCGCCTCTTCTTCCGGTTTTTAGAACGTCTGCACTATGTTGAACGCAGATCTCTAACACAAACATCTAAGTAAACATCAGTCTAGTAGCGTTTATGTAGAAAGTAAACTTTGGTGAAAGTTAAATGATACCGTCGTCGTTTTAGATCCCGAAGCGCAATACATTTTGGCAGCTCTTGTATCACCGGGGTTTGCTGGAATTGGCTCCTTTGAAGTCGATATTCAATTTGCGACATTCGACCATTTGTCTGTAGGGGAATTAGAAGCAAGTTGACAAAAAAATATAACTTATATTCTTGAAATACGTCTTGAAATCTACGCATTTAGATTTTTTAAAATTTATTTCAAATTTAAACGTGACCGATCATTCAATTTAAAACTACAGCACGACAAACGAGTAAGATATTAATTTTGAACTACATCGTGACAGAGAGACAAAATTTTCATTTTAAACTAGAACCTGAACAAACTGACAAAATGTTAATCTTAAAGTGCAGCGTGACAAACTGACAAAATTTCAATTTTAAAATACATCGTGACAGACTAACAAATTTCAATTTTAAATTAAAGCGTGACAGACTAACAACATTTCCATTTTAAACTACATAGTGGCAAACGGATGCAATTGCAATTTTAAACTACAGCGTGACAGACGGACGAAATTTCGATTTTAAACTACAGCATGACAGTCAGAGAAAATGTATTTTTAACTACATCGTGACAAACGGGCGGAATTTCAATTTCTAACAGCAGCGTGACAGACGATCGAAATTTAAATTTCAAACAATGATATTTTCGTCTCACACTGACAGAAAAAACAGTGGTAGGTCTATATATAAAATGTGCTAGGTAGGCCTTAATAACCTTCTCTTGTTGTATTATGTTTCTTTCTTTAGGAGTTTTTTTTTTAGCTGATTTATTTTCCATAATTTTTTTTTCATCCAATCGTAAATATTCGTAGTGAATAAAAATCATCGATTTGCCGGGAAATATTTCAAATAGGTTTACAAACATGCAAAAAATGTGTTGTTGGATGATTGTGTCTAAATACGAGTATAAAATAGACAAACAAGAGCATCGACTCTATCAAACCCCCGGAACCATTTTTTACTTGGTACCGAATTCATTAAAATGATGCAAATTACTGTCACTTAGCATGTGTGATTGTGTTGATTGGTGAGAATATGGACAGTCGTGTTTTTAATTCCTGACTTTTCGTATTTTACTGGCCCTTAGAGATACATTGGTTCAGCTGTGGTACCAATTTATAATTAGAAAATTTAGAGTGACAAAAGAACTTTATGAGAAAATTAATTTTGAGAGCCGAGATTTCAACACCTTTTAAGAAACGGTCTTAAGAGTTACGCGTGTTACATAGAAACTATTTGGCTATCGTGTTAGATATAATAAACACTAACAATTCAAATTGCTAAATATATTAAAATCATGCTTCGTTTCCTTTTTTTTTTTTTTTTTTTTTTTTTACACAGTGATCACCACTTATCAAGGCCCGGACGCCACTCAGGGATAAGGGTTATTGCAAGTACATTAAGTTAGTGAGGAGATTTGCTGAAGTGTTTACTTTTCATTAGGAATTTGTTAACATTGGACTTGAAGACATCCAAGTTGTAGTCCGGAGGGAAGCAGGCAGACGGAACAGAATTCCACAGGCATGCAGTTCTAAGAAAGAAGCTTTGTTCATGGAATCCGCGTTTTGATTTAGGCACAGATATAGAGTGGGGGAAATTTTTCACAGTGGATTCAACTAGACGGGTGTTTTTCGTGAAAAATTGGCGAGGGGGGACCAGAGATTGGAGTTCAGACGAGCATCTGCCATGGAAATAATGATAAAACAAGGACAGGCTCGCAACGTCTCTTCTGTGGGAGAGAGGTTGCAGGGTAGAGAAAAGGGCATCCCCCACTAAGCCACGAAGTCTATTTTGTACTCTGTCAAGGCAGGATAGGCTGTTTTTAGCAGCTCCTGCCCAGATATGGCAACAGTATTCCATCCTTGGACGTACTTGGCTTTTATATAGATAGAGAATTGCATCAGTAGTGAGATATCTTCTGGAGCGGTAGAAGGATCCCACCATCTTTCCAGCGACCTTGGCAACAGACTTGATGAACGTGTTCCATTTCAGATCAGGAGTAAAGGTCAAACCCAGAAGCTTGTCAAAACACGGAGCCTCACCCAGACGAGAGCCATCCATCACAATTGATGCCAGCTGGGGATCAGAGCGTTGATGATGTAAGGATAGGAGTTTGGTTTTGGATGCATTAAAGGTAACCAGCCACAACTTCCCCCACTGAACCACGCGCTCGAGATCAGAGGAGAGAGAATCAGAGAGAACTTTGTCATTTACAGCCTTTGATGTGTTGCCGTAGATGGTCGTGTCATCAGCATAGATGTCAACGAATGATTTAAGTATGTGTTTAGGGAGGTCATTGATGTAGATCAGGAAGAGAGTTGGGCCTAGGATTGACCCCTGGGGGACTCCAGCATTTATATTGCAGGCCTCCGATTTTTGTCCATCGACCACTACTCTTATGAGCCTATCGGAGAGAAATGATTTAATGATTGAGAAAACATTTCCCGTTATACCGTAGCTGGAAATCTTGTGAAGTAGGCCCTTATGCCATACCTTGTCAAAGGCCTTTGAAATGTCAAGAGCAATTGCCCTAGAAAGGAAGCCTTTGTCAAGAGATTCACTTATCCTGTGGGATATAACCGTCAGCACATCTGCGGTAGATCTTGCAGAGCGGAAACCATATTGTGTGTCACTAAGAAGGTTATTCCTGCTGAGGTGGTTGACTATTTCTCTATTTAATATGGATTCCAGCAACTTACTCATAACACACAGGAGACTTATAGGTCTGTATTGAGAGGGAGATGACTTATCACGTGAATTCTTAAATATAGGGCAAACTGAAGAGATCTTCCAGGGAGTCGGAAAGCACTTCTCCTTAAGGCAGCACTTAAATAGTTTCGTAAATATGGGAGCAAGTTCTGATTGAAGCTTTTTTAACACTATAATTGGGATGCCATCAGGGCCAGTTGCTTTACTGGAATCTAGGATCTTTATTAGCTTGGCGACCTCATGCACGGATATTTGTATGTTACCTAGCTTGTTCTGTGTTATAGGAGGAAATATGGGGAGTTGATGGCCTTCGTCGCATAGGGTAGAATTAGCTGCAAAGTTCTTTGCAAATAGTTTGGCCTTGTCTGACGCTGACGAGATGACCTCTGGTCCATTGATAATGGTTGGTATAGAACGCACACTTCTGTTCAGGATCCTATTTGTTATTTGCCAAAACTGGTGGGATCCAAGCCGCTGATCAGCTACCTTGGATTTAACCGACTGGGCATATAGCTCTCTTGCATTTTTTATTACTCTTTTACAGTGGTTGCTGGCAGACCTGAAAGCAGCTTTAGTCTCAGTGCATCTATTACGTTGGTAGCTATGGAAAAAGTGATTTCTGTGCGCGATAGCAGCAGCACATTCTGGGGAGAACCATGGCTGGCTGTTAGGTTTTTGTTGAAATTTTTTAGATGATATGAATTGGTCTATGCCTACAATTAACCATTCGGTCAGATCTGATACTATAGAGGACACATCCTTTTTAAACATGGAGTGCAGAGGTAAATCAGATATGAATGTACGGAAGCTATCCCAGTCAGCCATAGAGTATCGGTATACAGTACGGTGGAGGGGTACGTCTGGGGGCTTCTTACATTTCGTTTTTATCTTAACTGATACGACGGAGTGGTCGGAGGATCCTAGAGGAGAATGAACGGAACATGAACATAGCTCAGGGGAAGTTGAGAGAAAAAGGTCTAAGAGGCTTGCATATTGACCGGGTGTATCGGGCACACAGGTGGGTTCGCGAACAATCTGAGTGAGGTCATAAGCAATGGCAAAATCATGACAAAACCTTCCCTCATCATCTGTCTTATTTGAATGGGTCAGCCATTCCACGTTATGGACGTTGAAATCACCACATATGTGGATGTTAGCCGAGGGATGTGAAGACAGTATGTGGTCAATTTTCTCAGATATGCTCTTAAAGATAGTAACTCCGCTGTTGTGGGGCCTATAGAGGGCAAATATAAATGCAGTGGTGTTAGCAAGTGAAACCCTGAAGCACATATAGGGTAAATTAGGATCTTCTCTAGAGATATCCCTGCCACACGGGAAGCCATCCTTAATGTAGGCACATATTCCATGCCCATGGCGATCTTGGGGGTCAGATTTAGCTGTTAAATTTGAGTATCCGTTAATTCTGAACTCGTCTAGGGTAGTGATCGGTCCTATTCCAGTTTCACTTAGAAATAATATGTCCGGTTTCGTCTCCTGTAATTGGGTTTCAACCTCTGGAAGGTTGGAACGTAGACCCCTGATATTGGAGAAGGGGTCTACGTTGAAAGATGGGGTTCTAGGTTTAATCGAGTTTTTATTCTGGATATATTTCATGTTGAGGTTTGGGGATTTGTGGAATAGGTCGGCCTACTTGGTTAGAGCAGTACAGAGAGGGAAAGTAAGAGAGAAAAAGACAGGAAATTTTTTTTTTGTAGCACACGAAAAGGTAAAGCCGTAACAATTACCCACTAGTATGGCATCGAGAGGCCCCACCAGAGACTACTGCATGGTCCAGATCCACTCACCAAATGGCAATACAGCAGTCCCAGTACTTTGCGCCTGCTGATAGGACAGCCTCCTTAGTGGTTAATCCAAGGTTCGGGTCCCTGACTATCAGGCGGATAACGTCAGCCCAGACAAACGTTTACCTCCAGCACCCTTACTAGTGACATGGCCACAAGGACAGACAGAGACAGAAAAATTTCCGACATCTCAGACTACTGGTCCTCAAGTACTACCGACCTTTAAGCAGCTTTTTCTTCGCCCTTTGTCAGAAAAATCACTCATTGAATGAGGACTGAATGACAAAATAGGAGAAGCGAGAGTTACTGGAGCTGCCGATAACACATCCACTGTATTATCTACTCTCCATAAAAAAAAGTGGGGGGAATGGGTACAAGTGACTTATCTATATCAAAGTAGTAAGTCCGGTGCTTAGTTAACAGTTCAGGACACTTTTGATGATAATCTCCCCTCCCATATTAATGGGTGAAAGTGTCGTTATCTATCGAGTTTAAATCATTAGAGTTTCATCTTATAAATTAATTAAAATCCAATAAGTAACTATTATTAATCTGTGAAGTCGGCTTAAAATTACTTTACATTCGAGTTTAGATAATTATTCAAGGTTTTACTTTAGGAGGTTCATTTTCATGAGTAACTGTTTCTTTGCATTGTATTATATTTCGAATGTACTTGAATGAAGTAGTTATATATATATATATATATATATATATATATATATATATATATATATATATATATATATATATTCGTTGTGTGTGCACGTATCTTCTTATTCTACTTGATTACATATCTAATCACAAATAATTTTCGTAAATCGTTACAATAACAATCAAACACAATTCATTGTTTCTGTAACGGGAAAGGCTCCAAAAAATTGATCATATATACATATATATATATATATATATATATATATATATATAACTACTTCATTTACTCACATAAAATTAATATACGAAAGTATAGATTTATGTGTAAACTTTAAGTATTTACTTAAAAAGTGCTCAATACGTAGGTAGAGCTAGTTAGTAATTTATAAAATATATATGGCGATTAAGCTACACTGAATATTCGGCGTTTCATCCAGTATAGGATTCGTCAGGCTTATGCGCGAATTCTGTGGTTGTTTCACGTTTTTATATATGTTGAGGATTTTAGTTAGCCAATCAGCTTTCTATTATCAACCGCGCCCCATCCTATCAGCCAATGGGCATGCATTTTATCGAACAAAGGATCTGTTTTAGAACTAGGTTAGTGGTTTAAGGCAGACGATTTTCCTCATTTCTGCTCTTTTTATATATATATAAATATACATAGGTGTACACACATACATGCACACATACATACATATATATATATATATTTATATATATATATATATATATATATATATATGTGTGTGTGTGTGTGTGGTCGTTTATGTATATTCATGTTTATTTAATTTATTTATTTGTTTGCTTTCTATTGTTTTTGTTAGTTTTAAAGCTATTTTGTATCGCTATCCTAGGGTAAGTTTTATTTTGTGAACGCAATTGTTTGCTATTTCTCGTCTATAGTTTAATAGATTTTGGGGTTCTTTAAAGTACAGGATAGCAAATTTTTCATGGAGGCATAATTTACATGGGTCGTCTAAATGTCTGCACGTAGCAGCTTGTCTTATTATTTTCCATTGGACTACCGGCGAATGTCCGCTTTCTTTGAGTTCCCAGTATTTATTCGCTAGTGTTGCTTTTATACAGTGTTTTTTTATTTTTGAATGTACTTTTGTAGTCATAATATCGGGTTTTGAAATCTAAGGAAATCATGCCTCCGTAATATTTCTTGTTATTCGGGTTTTCTTTCGCAAATATTGTTGCTTGATAAATTACGCTTTTTGTTAGACATTTATTTTGAACTGGGCAAAGTGTGCGGTGTCTACAGTTGCATTTATCTTGTTCGTTATTAGTATTTTTATTTATGGTATATATAAACTAAATAAACATGAATATACATAAACGACCACACACACACACACACACATATATATATATATATATATATGTATGTGTGCATGTATGTGTTTACACCTATGTATATTTATATATAAAAAAGAGCAGAAATGAGGAAAATCGTCTGCCTTAAACCACTAACCTAGTTCTAAAACAGATCCTTTGTTCGATAAAATGCATGCCCATTGGCTGATAGGAAGGGGTGTGGTGGATACTAGAAAGTTGATTGGCTAACTAAAATCCTCAACATATATAAAAACGTGAAACAACCACAGAATTCGCGCATAAGCCTGACGAATCCTATACTGGATGAAACGCCGAATATTCAGTGTAGCTTAATCGCCATATATATTTTATAAATTACTATATATATATATATATATATATATATATATATATATATATATATATATATATACACAAAGAAAGTCTGCACTTGTAATTTTTTCAAAAGCTGAAAATTTAAGATTATTGATTAAGCTTTTATTATTCTATAATTTTACCTGTTCATATTTGACTTTTAATTGGAGTAACTCAGTGTTCACGTTAATTTAAAAAATAACTTCAAACTGAAAAGGCGAAAAGAAACCCCGAAGCAACAAATGAGCTTAAAACCAGCTTAAAATATCCACCTTTTAGGCAGCAAAGCATCACTAATCGTAATTTTTGTTGTTCCAGGTTATACAATGTAACATTTATTTCATCTGCCTCGACTTTCTCTTAGTGATCGTCAGGAGCTTATTAATCTCCATCCTTCCATCAAGAAATCGGCCGCAAATTGACATATAATAAGAAAACGGTACGGATGACTGCAAAAGCATCAAAACACCGGCAATGTTAGTGATGCCCTTAAATCTGGTCGTCCTAGATTTACTTCGTACAGGAAAGATAATGCTATCAAGATCGACAGCCTCAGAAATAGATTTGAAACGGTCCTCAAAATCTAACAACAGTGTAATCTTGTTAAAAAGTGCTCTCTTTTTACAGTTTAGAACAGATTGAAGAAAGTTACTTTGCGAGACTGTGTTGCAAGACGCAAGCCAATAATTTCTGTAAAGAACAGAAAGCGCCGTCTGGACTTCGTTAGATGCAATGAAGATCATGACTTTTTATATTGGTCCAAAGTGTTTTTTAGCAACGAAAGCCAATTCAATAGGCTACGTAGTGATGGTAAGCAGTACGTCTGTTGAAGGAAGGACAAAAAATTTAATCCTAGGTGCACAGTTTCAACGCTGCAAGATGGTAAAGGGTCAAATTTGGTGTGGGGCATTATTAGTGTCAATGTTCCAGGGTCTATAGTTCGCTTGCAAGGTCGAATTAATTCGACCAAGTACATTCATATGTTGACTGAACATTTTCTACCCTACTTTGACTGAAATTTGTATGATAATCCCATCTTTATGTAAGATAGTGTTTCCATTCACACAGCTCGCAATGTGAAGAAGTTCCTTGAAAAGCATGATATTCCGTGTTTGGATTGACCGGCACAATCTCCTGACCATAATCCTATCGAAAAAGTATGACATTATATCAAGCAACAACCACGCAATGATAAAATTTCAAATCTGGGCGAACTTTGGACAAAAATTAAAGAGAAGTGGGATGCCCTTTCACCGGAGTATTGCCGCAGACTAATTCAAGAAATACCCTAAGATTGCAGACTGTCAAATTGCAGACGGACTATGCTACTAAATATTAACTAGTTCATTATGTTATTGTATCTGTGTTGTATTAATATTCTAAAGTTATATTTAAATAAAAAATTTCCATTGTGCAGAGATTTTTTTGCTTTCGGGATTTGAAGTTATTTTTTTTAAATAACGTGAACACCAGAGTAATTCAATTAAAAGTAAAATATGAAGAGACACACTTATAGAGAAATAAAAGGCGAATCAAATGAGGTACAGGTTGTGTAAACAGTTACATTCAATTTTGCTTAAATTTACGGTTTTTAAGAAGAATAACAAGTGCGGACTTTTTTGCGCCACTGTATGTGTATGTGTGTATATTAAACATTAAGCTTAATCAATGTTAAAATTTCCATTAATTTCGTAGCAATGAACGGTGACCCTGGGATATGTTCCTTGCTAATGACGCCAATGGCTTCGTTGCAAGATTCGAATTCTTTGACCAGCGTTAATCGTCATCTTCTGCTCTAGTTTCTGTAGTTATTTAAGAATAATTATTTATAATATATATATATATATATATATATATATATATATATATATATATTAGTGTGCATGTGTGCGTGTGAGAGAGAGTAAAAGCGTAATTTTACTAGATCGATGCAAAAAAACTTCTAGGGTAAATGTGGTTTTGTGGTGACTAATCTCTATGTATCCCTAACTCTGATACTTATTTCGCTGCATCTTATCAGAACAAAGGTCCATACAAAATTTTAGCCAGATCGGCTCAGTAGTGAAACGAATAGAAAGACAGACAAACAGATAGACAGACAGACAAAAGAAATGATATAGATTGTAGGATAAACTAGTTGGAAGATTTTATTTTACTTTTTTTTACCCTTTCTCATCTTTATTAATAGTCAAAAATAAAACTATAAAACCAATTATATAACAGAAGATTTGAATAATCACGTATAAATAAGTCACGTATAAATAAGTCATGTATAAATAAGTCACGTATAACTAAGTCATGTATAAATAAGTCACGTATAAATAATCACGTATAAATAAGTCACGTATAAATAAGTCATGTATAAATAAGTCATGTATAAATAAGTCATGTATAAATAATCACGTATAAATAAGTCATGTATAAATAAGTCATGTATAAATAAGTCATGTATAAATAAGTCATGTATAAATAAGTCATGTATAAATAAGTCATGTATAAATAAGTCACGTATAAATAAGTCATGTATAAATAAGTCATGTATAAATAAGTCATGTATAAATAAGTCATGTATAAATAAGTCATGTATAAATAAATCACGTATAAATAAGTTATGTATAAATAAGTCATGTATAAATAAGTCATGTATAAATAAGTCATGTATAAATAAGTCACGTATAAATAAGTCATGTATAAATAAGTCACGTATAAATAAGTCATGTATAAATAAGTCATGTATAAATAAGTCACGTATAAATAAGTCATGTATAAATAAGTCACGTATAAATAAGTCACGTATAAATAAGTCATGTATAAATAAGTCATGTATACATAAGTCATGTATAAATAAGTCATGTATAAATAAGTCATGTATAAATAAGTCACGTATAAATAAGTCATGTATAAATAAGTCACGTATAAATAAGTCACGTATAAATAAGTCATGTATAAATAAGTCACGTATAAATAAGTCATGTATAAATAAGTCATGTATAAATAAGTCACGTATAAATAAGTCACGTATAAATAAGTCACATATAAATAAGTCACGTATAAATAAGTCACGTATAAATAAGTCACGTATAAATAAGTCACGTATAAATAAGTCACGTATAAATAAGTCACGTATAAATAAGTCACGTATAAATAAGTCATGTATAAATAAGTCATGTATAAATAAGTCATGTATAAATAAGTCATGTATAAATAAGTCACGTATAAATAAGTCACGTATAAATAAGTCATGTATAAATAAGTCATGTATAAATAAGTCATGTATAAATAAGTCATGTATAAATAAGTCATGTATAAATAAGTCATGTATAAATAAGTCACGTATAAATAAGTCACGTATAAATAAGTCATGTATAAATAAGTCATGTATAAATAAGTCATGTATAAATAAGTCATGTATAAATAAGTCACGTATAAATAAGTCATGTATAAATAAGTCACGTATAAATAAGTCACGTATAAATAAGTCATGTATAAATAAGTCACGTATAAATAAGTCATGTATAAATAAGTCATGTATAAATAAGTCATGTATAAATAAGTCATGTATAAATAAGTCACGTATAAATAAGTCATGTATAATTAAGTCATGTATAAATAAGTCACGTATAAATAAGTCACGTATAAATAAGTCACGTATAAATAAGTCACGTATAAATAAGTCATGTATAAATAAGTCACGTATAAATAAGTCATGTATAAATAAGTCACGTATAAATAAGTCATGTATAAATAAGTCATGTATAAATAAGTCATGTATAAATAAGTCATGTATAAATAAGTCATGTATAAATAAGTCACGTATAAATAAGTCACGTATAAATAAGTCATGTATAAATAAGTCATGTATAAATAAGTCATGTATAAATAAGTCATGTATAAATAAGTCATGTATAAATAAGTCATGTATAAATAAGTCACGTATAAATAAGTCATGTATAAATAAGTCACGTATAAATAAGTCACGTATAAATAAGTCATGTATAAATAAGTCACGTATAAATAAGTCATGTATAAATAAGTCATGTATAAATAAGTCATGTATAAATAAGTCATGTATAAATAATCACGTATAAATAAGTCACGTATAAATAAGTCATGTATAAATAAGTCATGTATAAATAAGTCACGTATAAATAAGTCACGTATAAATAAGTCATGTATAAATAAGTCATGTATAAATAAGTCACGTATAAAGAAGTCATGTATAAATAAGTCACGTATAAAGAAGTCATGTATAAATAAGTCATGTATAAATAAGTCACGTATAAATAAGTCATGTATAAATAAGTCATGTATAAATAAGTCACGTATAAATAAGTCATGTATAAATAAGTCATGTATAAATAAGTCATGTATAAATAATCACGTATAAATAAGTCACGTATAAATAAGTCATGTATAAATAAGTCATGTATAAATAAGTCACGTATAAATAAGTCACGTATAAATAAGTCATGTATAAATAAGTCATGTATAAATAAGTCACGTATAAAGAAGTCATGTATAAATAAGTCACGTATAAATAAGTCATGTATAAATAAGTCATGTATAAATAATCACGTATAAATAAGTCACGTATAAATAATCACGTATAAATAAGTCATGTATAAATAAGTCACGTATAAATAAGTCACGTATAAATAAGTCACGTATAAATAAGTCACGTATAAATAAGTCACGTATAAATAAGTCATGTATAAATAAGTCACGTATAAAGAAGTCATGTATAAATAAGTCATGTATAAATAAGTCACGTATAAATAATCACGTATAAATAAGTCATGTATAAATAAGTCATGTATAAATAAGTCACGTATAAATAAGTCATGTATAAATAAGTCATGTATAAATAAGTCACGTATAAATAAGTCACGTATAAATAAGTCATGTATAAATAAGTCACATATAAATAAGTCACGTATAAATAATCACGTATAAATAAGTCATGTATAAATAAGTCATGTATAAATAAGTCACGTATAAATAATCACGTATAAATAAGTCATGTATAAATAAGTCACGTATAAATAAGTCACGTATAAATAAGTCATGTATAAATAAGTCACGTATAAATAAGTCATGTATAAATAAGTCACGTATAAATAAGTCATGTATAAATAAGTCATGTATAAATAAGTCACGTATAAATAATCACGTATAAATAAGTCACGTATAAATAAGTCACGTATAAATAAGTCATGTATAAATAAGTCATGTATAAATAAGTCACGTATAAATAAGTCACGTATAAATAAGTCATGTATAAATAAGTCACGTATAAATAATCACGTATAAATAAGTCACGTATAAATAAGTCACGTATAAATAATCACGTATAAATAAGTCACGTATAAATAAGTCACGTATAAATAAGTCATGTATAAATAAGTCACGTATAAATAAGTCATGTATAAATAAGTCACGTATAAATAAATCACGTATAAATAAGTCACGTATAAATAAGTCACGTATAAATAATCACGTATAAATAAGTCACGTATAAATAAGTCACGTATAAATAAGTCATGTATAAATAAGTCATGTATAAATAAGTCATGTATAAATAAGTCATGTATAAATAAGTCATGTATAAATAAGTCACGTATAAATAAGTCACGTATAAATAAGTCATGTATAAATAAGTCATGTATAAATAAGTCACGTATAAATAAGTCACGTATAAATAAGTCACGTATAAATAAGTCATGTATAAATAAGTCATTTATAAATAAGTCACGTATAAATAAGTCACGTATAAATAAGTCATGTATAAATAAGTCACGTATAAATAAGTCACGTATAAATAAGTCACGTATAAATAAGTCACGTATAAATAAGTCACATATAAATAAGTCATGTATAAATAAGTCATTTATAAATAAGTCACGTATAAATAAGTCACGTATAAATAAGTTACGTATAAATAAGTCACGTATAAATAAGTCACGTATAAATAAGTCACATATGTAATTGCAAGAGAAAAATACCGATAGCTAAGACAAAATATACTGAAACTACCAGAAAACGCATCGGCGCACAGAAATTAGGAACCTGTGATTTTTGGAAAATCTACAGCAGTGTAATAAATAATGGGCAGTTAACGATTCCCCCACTATCAAACAATCATGAGGTTGCTTGCAAGGCAACCGAAAAGTCTAACCTGCTTGCCAGTCGGTTTGCCTCAAACTCCACACTGGACCCGGCATAACACTCCCTCCCTAACTTTCCTTTACGGACAGACGCAACACTAAACGATTTGAATATCACCCCTTCTCATGTACATGGTATCATAAAAAAACTAGACACCTCAAAAGTAAGTGGACCCGATCTCATCCCGGCTATGCTGTTAAAAAATGCTCCGCTGAGGTTGCTCCAGTTCTCTCCAAACTTTACAATAAATGCCTTAACGAATATTGTTTTCGCGACTGCTGGATAACCGCTTCTGTGGTACCAGTCTTCAAAAATTCTGGTGAAAGAACTCACCCATAAAATTATTGCCCCATTAGCCTTCTCTCGCTTTTCACCAAACTATATGAGTCCTTAATTAATCAAGCCCTAGTCTGATACCTTACAGCTGCTAAACTCCTGACCGACAAATAATATGGATTTAGGCAAGCCCGTTCTATAGCAGATATCTTAACTGTAATCCTTGAACGTGTATACCGTTCACTGGACAAAACAGTGGAGGGTAGAGCGGTAGCCCTTGTTATATCTAAGGCTTTTGACAGGGTATGGAACGATGGTCTTCTAAGGAAAATTAGATAAATATGGTATCACTGGAAGAACACATAATGTAATTAAATCATTCTTAAATAAGAGAAAAATCCAAGTTGTCCTCGACGGTCATACATCTAGACAATATGATATAAATGCGGGAGTACCCCAGGGGTCTATCCTTGGACCTTTATTATTCCTGATATTCATAAATGACCTCCCTGAGAAAATTGTTTCTGAAATGGGTATATTTGTTGATGACACCACTATCTATAACAGGCTTAAGAGGAAAACAAATGAACACATATATAAGGAAATGGCAGAAACACTAGAGGATGACCTCCGATCTGTAGTGGAATGGGGACAAAAATGGATGGTCACATTCAATGCTGCAAAGATTGAGCTTGTTTCTTTTAATAATTACAAGAAACCTTCTCTACCACCAATAGCAATGGCCAAGAACACATTACCTGAAAGTACTTCCTTTAAACTCCTCGGTCTAACGTTTACAGGGAACATGAACTGGAATAGATACATTGAGAGCATTGCCAAAGCTGCTGCAAAGAAGGTGGGCTCTCTCTACCGTGCTAGAAAACTACTTACGCCTGAAAGTATCCTGTACCTCTATAAGGCTACAATTCGCCCATGTATGGAGTACTGTTGTCACATTTAGGCTGGCGCATCTGCTACTTGTCTCTCACTCCTAGACAGGGTTCAAAAGAGAGTCGCCAACTTGATAGGTCCTGAACTGTCATCTAAGCTTCAGCCTCTGTCCCACCGATGAAATGTTGCATTCCTCTGCCTGTTCTACAAATACTTTAATGGTGAATGCTCTGACGAACTGCAAACACTTGTACCCCCTCGACGTAAATACCCCGACAAACCCGACAAGCAGATAAGTCCCACTCTTTTACAATAGATATTCCTAGGTGTAAGAAAGCTTTTTACTCCAATAGTTTCTTCCCCACAGCTGCTAGACTTTGGAACTCCCTTCCGAGGTTCTGCCTCTCAACTGTACTGACATGCAGAAGTTCAAGTGTAATGTGAACAAACATCTTGCTACTCATCTCCTTTCATAATGCCCCCGCAATTATGTCCCCGATAGCAGCCCTCTACTTCAAAGTGGCACTATGCCTTGTTTGGGGTGAAAAATGATTAAAAAAATAAAAAATAATAAGGAATATCACTACTAGTATTAATACTATTTAACTCATAGCTGGAAAGGGAAAGTGATATTCTAAAGAATAATTTTGGATTTTTTTTCTTTTTCTTTTTTTTTTTTTTAAGTTACAACTCGATTTGTAAAATATATTTCCTAATTCAAACAATCTAGTCTGAACTCAGTGGATGACCCAACGGTTAACATACTACCTTTTCTAAGTCGATACCTAAAGTAAATATCTCATATATTTTACTTGTTTTACAATGGTGAAATGCAGGAGTCTGTCGATGTTCATGCGATGCCCGGTGCTAGCTCCTCGATTGTATGTCCTAAAGATTAAAGTATAAGTCCAAGTACTGAGAAATATTATTAGAAAGAGAGTTTAAATATGATTTGATATCGCTCCAATTTGGATTCCCGGGGCCAACGCCTCGTGTCTCTTTCTTTATGCACGTCATAGCCTCGATGGTAACCTACAAAACTATTACTGATATAATAATCGACGTCACAAAACCTCCAACTCGTAAATTTGATTTTCAAACTTCGTGCTATTCAGCTAATAGTATCTCTGCTAACTACTCCAACAAATAAGACCTGAAATCACTGATAAAAATTAGTCTTCCCTAGCGTTTTCGCTCTTCGGGAATAATTACGCTACTAAAATAATACGCCAAACTAATCATCCGCTACTGGCTCCATACATTTTGGCGCCTGGATATCGATAAGCCGCTTTTGCGTGCCGTTAATTTTATCTTCCGTGGACACATTGAATAATTGTCAATATACCTTGTCAACTGAAATTTTCATCACAATACCATATCTAACATATGAACTTATCGTGTCGGATTTTCAAAGTCAGAAACAAATAGCATTTAAGCTGATGAATCAGCTTTTGCTTTTGATGAATCTATTTTTATTTGTAACTAGCCAGGATTTCTGGAGTTGCCCGGATGTTTGGAGGTGGGTGGCGAGCAACAAAAAAAAAGTGGTAGTAGGCAGGCAGGCTCGGACCCGTACCGCGAAGGAGGAAAAGAAAGTGAAAAAAAAAGTGGTCTTTGCTGTTGCGTCCATCGCCAAACCGGAAGTTACAAAGGTTTAAATTAAGGCTAGTCAATCGAAAAGAGGGGATCACTTCGAAAATATCGGCAAAAAAGGTACCCCTCCCTATAGAAAAGTGCCCAGTTGAGGGTGAAAATTGTTTTTAGCCAATTTTTTTATATTTGTCCTCCGAATGTCGGGCTTCAAAACGATACCGAGCTCGTGAAAATCCGTCGCCTCTGTTGAAAGTTTTAGGCAGACATACATACACACACATAATGCATACATTTAAACAAACAGGTGAGATTCATATTATAGATTGTGGTGCTATGTTATTTGCTTTCTTCACTGCAATTTATATTTTAAGTCATTTAATCCGACCCAGATTACGGATACTATAAAACAGTTTTTAATAATCACCTAAAGCATTAACAAGGGGGATAACTTATAGTTTCCATTAAATTATATAACATGAGTCATTTACGAGAACAATTTTATTTTTATGAAAGATAAAGTGTATAAATACATAATATATAAAAACAAAAACGAGTTTATTTGTAATAGATATTTGATTTTGTCTAGCCAATCTGAAATGATTAATTTGTTTGATTTATAAACAACATTTACAAATTCAATCTATTTCAGAAATTAAATACGATATTAGGCCCTATATTTCCTTTAGTTAGGCGCACTTAACTATATAAAACGTGGTTTGTGATCGGATATTCATCTCTGTTTATTAGCCAATGAAAGAATTTGTCCTGCCGGCGGGGTTACGAATTCGCCGAGTGCAACCTTATGCAAGAGGGGGGGGCTCATGTAGGCCGTGAGTAGCGACCTGCGATGCCTTATGATGGAATTCTGATGTCTGAGTAATTCTTCTACTTCGGCCCTTGCTTTAGTTGGACGAGAGACCATAGAGTCCCGCTGCGACTAATTAACTGTTATTTCCTGTTCTAGTATATATACTTCTTTTTCCTATTTTCTTCTCAAATAGATACGAGAACGCAATGAGTGAGGGCCAATCAAGTTAATAACAAAAGCCAATGTCCAAGAGTGATTTTTTAAAAGGTAATGTTTTCGAAGATTAATGTTCCCATTTTCACTGTAAAATTTGCTTCTATGATTAATACTTTCTGATAGTGGGGCAGATTGCTGAAACAATTTTTCACTTGGTACTTGCATCACTAAGTGAAAGATTCTTATGGAATATTGAGATAACCTGTCCCATTATAAGAAACTACATGTGTTGCGTTATTGAATGTATATGTAGTTTTCTAGTTTGCAATTTTTAAATGCTTGCGAAATTATATACCCTAACAATTATTTTGTCGTTGTTCTCAAAATCAACACAGACAAAGTGATAATTACAATTCAGGTCATATTTATAGGACACAAAAATGTAGATCATCTGAAATTTGCGTGTGTGCACACCTCCGATTTTATTAGTGTTGCCCTGGTTCACTATTCACTAAATGTAGATGGGATGTCTTTTTCCCCCTGTGTTGGTAATAAGGTGAGTTCTTGCTGTGATTTTTTTTCAAGAATGAATAAAAATGTATCACGCGACGGCGGAATTTGTCACTCATGCTGGACGAGTGTCAGCTCTCTTCTCTTTACCGCTCTCCTTTGTTTATATTATTCGTGTCTTATAAAGACATCAACCGACATTCCTGGAAATATTTAATTGTTCTTCTATTTTTTTATGTTTCGCAATTCTAACTCCCCGACCTGATTTACTTTGTTTTCGGTGCAGGTCATTTCTATAGGACACAAGGATGTAGATCAAAGTCATTATGGAATGTGCGTGCGTGCACACCTTCGATTTTAGCGGCGTCGCCCCGGCTCAATATTCAACATATTTAGGAAGTAGTACTTTTTTTTTCTAACAATGTTTTTTAAGAGTTATATTTTCTTTCGCTCGATCGTTTCGTTATGAATTAGGTGATTCTATTGTTGGCATTCATTTCCCCGGTATCTTTCTAGTTAGAATTCTTTCTAAAAAGACATTGCGTACTCACTGGAAGAAACCACGTGAATTTTGCCAACATCCTAGGCGAAAGGATTTCTGCAGAACGAACTAGACTCGAACTTGCAACGCCTAGATTGTCAGTCTGTGTCGTGAACCACTTAATCATCATTTTCCATTGTTTTCCGAAATCACTGTGTTCTCAGAGCAAAGAATTCTGGGAGCAATGTATTCTAGGAATATAAATAATTGTCCTGCGAATAGAATTTTAATCAATTTTTTAGGAATTGACAAGAAAGTTCTTGCGGTTTCTAACTTTTAAAGTTAGATGACCACTTCTCGCTCAAACGAAACTTTATTGATCGAAATAAGCACCGTCAGAATCAATATTAGTTATATTACTTATAATTAGATCAATGACAACAGCATATTCTTTTCATTGTTTTGATTCTCAGGTATATATCCATTGATATCTTGTATGTTTTTATGTAGAGTGATGTGGTTCTCAGTTGATTAATTGTGTCTTTGTCGGATATATACTCGAGAGTAAAAACAATGAAAAGAATATGCTGTTGTCATAGCCCTAATTCTTAAACACGGATTGGGAGAATTTCTCGGTTGATTAATTGCGTTTAACTGTGTTGCTCACATACTCGAGAGACAACACAATGAAAAGAATATGCTGTTGTCATAGCCCTAATTATAATACTAAAAATTTTTCCAACACAAAACAAGTTTATTTACACCAGTAACGTAAAAATCGCTGAAGGCGTTTTTGAAATCGTAAAGGTTTTTTAAGAACTTCTCACAGAAAGTTGTCGGGGTGCTTGAAAAAGTGGTAGTCGGTCGGTGAGAGGTCTGGATAGTATAGTGGATGAAGGAGAGTTTCGTAGCTCAATTCGTTCAATTTCTGTCGGTTCGGTTTAGCAACGTGCGGTCTGGCATTGTCGTGACTAATTCTGTTGACTAATGCTGAGTGTTGTTGTCGAAGTTTCTGATGCATTTCATCCATTTATTGACAGTGCTTCTCCGCCATAATGGTTTCGCCTGCATTCAAAAAGCTGCAATGGATGAGACCGATCGCAGACCATCAAAGAGTCAGCATGAACTTATTTTAGTACAACTTTGTTTTGGGGAAGTGTCGTAGGGTTTCGTCGGCGTCTAACCACTGAGCTGAGAGTCGCCGGTTGTTATGAAGAACCCACTTTTCATCGCAAGTCATAATATAGTCGAGAAACGGGAAAAATGACACTTCATGACAACGTTTCTTTTGGTTATCGTTCAATTCGAATTTATCAAGCTTTGTTGTCTTTCCAATCTCTCTCGTAGTTGGAAATCGTCGTATACGTTATGTCAAATTCAGAAACAACGTCTCGAGCAGTTGTGTGTGGATTGGCTTCGACTAAGGCTTTTAATTGATCGTTATCAACCTCGGATGGCCAACCACTACGTTCATCATTTTCAAGACGCTCGTCGCCGCCACGAAATTTCTTAAACCACAATCGTGCTGTGCGTTCAGTAATGGTTCCGTGGCTAAAAGCTTTGTTGATATCGCGAGCTGTTTCAGCGGCTTTTCGGCCTAGCTTGAATTGAAATAAGAAAATTGTGTGAATTTGCTTTTTTGCCAATCTTGTATTCAACGTTCTGAGAAGAAGACATACTTGTTTTAAAATGAATCTAATTTAAAGAATTAGATGGAGTGGAACATGCTCTGTTTGATATATATAAAGTAAAGGTATTATAACGAAAACATATTTGATAATCTATCATTCTAGATCAAATTTAAAAATTTCGCAAGAACTTCCTTCTCAAGCTAATATATTTGAAAACTTTATTCAGCATTAAACAACATAGATGGTTGATATGCCGTAAAATAAATGAAATCAAATCAATGAAAATAAAGTCTTTGTTTCGATACAAACTTTTCTAATGGCTTTAACGTTTTGTTGTCTATATGTGAGTATAATCGTTGAACTTTATTTCTTCATTTTATTCTATTTGTTGTTATATTTACAAAATATCAAAATAGGGTATAGTTGAAGCTGTTTTAGACGACGGGCAATGTAATTTAGGAACAATTTATTTTGAAGCGGATTAACTACCAAAAACTAATCGGACGATCTTGTTTTCTTAAAATGTATGCGAAATGCGATAACGTATGTACGAATATCTTCCTCTCTAGAATATACTCTAATTTTTCTTTCCACGGGGAACACACACACACACACACACACACACATTTGCATTAATATTGAGAGATATTGTTAATAGGGCTATGACAACAGCATATTCTTTTCCTTGTTTTGACTCTCAGGTATATATCTGTTGTCATAGCCCTAATTCTTAAACACGGATTGGAAGAATTTCTAGTGGCACCAGAATTGGAAGTCGACGTAGTTACGAGTTCCGATGATAGATATCTCTTCGTGGTAATACGGCCAAAACGTCAAAGGCGATGTCCCTGAAGATGAGAGGCGCACAATATACATAGGTGAAACGCGATAAATTATCCGAGTATCTATCCCCTAGCCCTCTCTTTCTCTCTCTCTCTCTCTCTCTCTCTCTCTCTCTCTCTCTCTCTTTCCCTCTCTCTCTTTCTAGTGTGATAGTTAATATATTAAAGTATTTGCATCTTTGGTTTATGAATGATCCAAATTATTACCTGCATTGATAAACTTTCTTATTAGCGTCCGAGTGTATTTTCATAATTGATTTCCCAAATCACGATCTAAAAGCTTTCGTCGAATTAATGCAGATGATCCGATCAACTAAGGCAACACGTCGAAGAGCATTAATGATAAAAATCTTTCTGCTTTTTCTCTCGATCTAGAACATATGATGCAATGCAATGCAATGCAATGCAATGCAATGCAATGCGGAAAAGATGACTAGTTATTTTTAATACATATAAACGAAGCTACCCTCCTTCAACAAGTAACGCTCAGATTCCAACTTTGCCCCAGTGAAATGAATGGTTCTTTCCGTGAAAAACCTCGTTCTTGTCTTGATAAACTTCTGGGACTAGCCTTTACTTGAAATAGAAAACTTACATGGAATGTTAAAGTTCAGCATTTTTTAGATGAGAGCTGCTTGTTCATATTGTCAACTAATTTTTTTTACGCATACGAAACCACCGCCCTAAAACAGAGACTAACTTCACAAATACGAAAATATTTACAGAGCTAGTAACTTTTCTCCTTTCTTTTTCAAATAACAACCAACATACTTGAAGAGGGTCGAGGCAAAACCGACAAAAACTTTGCACAGATGACGCTCAAGGTAAGAACAATAGTCTGATTAATACGTAATATTACATGAAATGAGCTGCTAAATTCGATGGAATTATGGTTGAATAATTCTACAGGTCCAGAAAAATGTTCCACTCCTAACGAGACCTTGTATCTGTATAAAAGTCGAATACGTCCTAAGATAAAGTAATGTTGCCACATCTGGGGAGGTGCCGCTCGGGACAATATTTCCTACCATGACAGAGTTGACTTTTTTTTACACAGGAATCACCACTTATCAAGGCTCGGTGGCCACTCGAGGATAATGGTTAATGGGTGTACATTAGTCAATGTGATTACAGCGTTGTAAACATAAGTAGTGAAAATTTTGTAATTTGGATTACTTAGGGGGACGGTTTATAAAGAACTTGTTTACATTGGACTTGAAGACAATCAGATTGTAGTCAGCTGGAAGGCATGCAATCGGAAGAGAGTTCCACATGCGTGCAGTTCTAAGAAATAAGCTTTGTTCATGGAATCTACGTTTAGGTTTAGGCGCAGATACAGAGTGTGGGAAATTATTGATAGTGGTTTTGGCTAGACGAGTGTTTTTCGTGAAAGTTTGACGAGGGGAGAACCATAGATTGAAGCGCAACTGAGCACTTGCCATGAAAATAACGATAAAGCAGACACAGGCTCGCAACGTCTCTTTTGGGGAAAGAGGTTATAGGGAAAGAAAAAGGGCATCCCCCACTAAGCTACGAAGTCTACTTTGAACTCTATCAAGGCAGGATAAGCTGCTTTTAGCAGCTCTTGTCCAGATGTGGCAACAGTTCTCCATGACTTAAACAATTCCGTTTTATTTTATCTAATTTCGGAAATATTTGCCTTTAGAAATGAAAAATATTGCATTAAAAAATATTGCATTAATAGTAAAAAATAAAGTCCCAAGAAATAAAGCTTATGCCATGACCAAAAATCGAAATGAAAAGCTTGATAACTTCAATTTGAAGTATTTGGACTTTTTTATAAATAGATCTTAAAACATTACCTTAACAAAATAGTTATAGCTTTGGCATGACGCCATTAATTTACGATTTACACGTTTCAAAATATGAATTTGAAGTAAAAGTAAATAAAGAAATAAGCATTATCACTGGTGTTGGGAATTATTTTAATAAGCCTAAACAATTTATGTTGCTTTAACTACAATTATATGTATTCCTTTCACAATTATATAATCATTTGCAGCCTAGCGACGGGAGGAAGGAATATTTGCTCTTTGCGTGCTTTTGACTGGAAGCAGAGAAACGTATTGCTTATCGTTTTCTCATTTAAAGTAGACGATATTTTTTAGATGTTAACTCCGTTTCCAACTCTTGGAACTCTCATATCACTTACATATAATGTCGACCAAAGGTCATGCCTTCAAGGTTTGATCGAAACAAAACGATATTGAAAAGTCCTTTTTTTTTTTTTTTTTTTTTTTTTAGACTGTTCAAGTTTAAGTACGGGACTATGAGTTGTAAGGTGCAGGGGTTTTCAGTGCAACAGAGAGTTTAAAATTTTACTGATAATTTATAGAAAATTGTTAATTGGTTGACAAATGAAAGAAAAAAAAGTGAAAAATGTTCCCCTATATAAACAAGTTTGCCACTTGTTCGTATTGGGTTGGGTTGGATTAATCGTCTGTCGTGAAATTATTTCGGCATAAGAGATATCTCGGTGCTTCTAGACTATAATAGTGAAAAAAGATTGAATTTCAAGTAAAACAAATGGTACCTAAATAACTGTCATGTCGCAAATAAGAATATAACCAAAATTGCGAAAAACGATTAGGTAGAAAAATAACTGGATTAACATCAGATTCCATAACTTGTTTCCCCCTCCTCCGTTTTCTTGTTATGTTTATGAATTTAAATGAGGATAATATGGACTAATGTTCTCATCTTGAATGTTATTTGCACAACGTTTGGGTTAATGTAACCTCCGACCTTCTTTAGATGTATCTTGTTGAACTCGGGAGTCTTTCGCTCGAACTCGGGAATCTTTCTGAATCTTACCTAGTACTTTGTCCGTAAGAACCCGTGGTATAACGGATAAATTACTTAGCAAACTTCAGTTGTAAGTGACATTCTTCTGAAAGTTGACGGTTCAATCCTTGTTGCGGGCGATACGAAGACTGCAATTGCGAATTATTTAAGACTTCTACCCGGTCATGGCTAACGAAGCGAGAGCATGTTACGCTCGTGGATTAAATAAATGTTTCCTTTCTAAATTCCATGCATATTCCCGGGTTTGACAGAAAGATTTCCGGATTTTACAGAAAAATTTCCGAGTTACATAAGACACACATGTAGGTCGTAGGTTACATCGACCGAAACGTTATGCGAATAACATTTGAGATGTGAAAAGTAGTCTGAATAATCCAACTGGTACACACTGTTTTGTGTATTTAATTACTAGGGATGTGACAACAGCATATTCTTTCCATTGTTTTGATTCTCAAGTATGTATCCGAAAATGTTAGATACAGTCAATCAACCAAGAACCACATCGCTCGAGATCAAAGCATATAAGATATCAGCAGATACACACTTGAGAGTCAAACTAATGAAAAAACAATGCTGTTGTCCTAGCCTTAACAATGACGCAGGTATGGAATTTGGCATCGAGAAGTGTCGTGTCCTGAAATTGAAAAGGAGAAAATTGTTGAAAATGAAGAAATAAGGCTTTTAAATAGGGAAATGGTAAAATAGTTTGGAAAAGAAGGATTCACCAATTTGGGAACTGTGGAATTAGATAAAATAAAAGAAGCTGAAATGAAACAAATAATATGAAAATTATATAAGAGATAATTACGTTTGGTTCTGAGGTCAAGATTGAATAAGAAAAAAATATATATCCGCAGTAAAAACATGGTCAATAGCTGTATTTCGTAGAGTATTATTTAATGAAAAAAAAATGAGCTGGCCATAACCAAGTCTTAAGAAGTTGGTTCAACCCTCCCCCATGGGTAAGTGCTGCCTCAGTATGGTAATCACTAGGGCTATGACAGCAGAATATTCTTATCATTGTTTTGACTCTCGAGTATATATCCGACACAGTTAGACACAGATCATTATTAAAAGAACGGACTCAAAAATATTCTCATATAAAAATTGTTTTTCAGTTTAAAAAAATAGATAAAATGAAATTCGACTTCCTCCGATAGATATAAAATTAAAAAAAACAATCCGCTTGCTGTTATATTTTGTTAGATTAAAATTATCCCAATGTGCAATTATCATGATTGCAATTATATAATTATCCAAATGGAGAATTTTTTTTTTCTGTTTAGGAGAATAAAAAACATGCACAATCTAAGGTAACGAAAAATATTTTTTTTATAGCTACGTGGTTGAACACCGGAAACTTTCTATACCTACATGTTTATCTGGTAATGACGTCACGTTGTCATATTCATTGGCCTTCTCTCTCGGTAGCCGGGGATCAACCCACCTAGGGTGAGTGCTGCCTCAGTATGGTAATCACTAGAGCTATGACAACAGAATATTCTTTTCATTGTTTTGACTCTCGAGTTTATATCCGACACAGTCAATCAATCGAGAACCACATCACTCTATAAAAGCATATAGGATATCAACGGATACACACTCGAGAGTAAAAACAATGATAAGAATATGATGTTGTCATAGCCCTAGTAATTACTACACAACTATGTTCCAATAAACACGTTGTATTGCCCCTGGCAAGTTTTCTTGTTGTTAAGGTTGTCGACTGGGCCGACCAATTAACCAAGTGTGGCTTCTTTAAACACAGTACGGACGCAGAAACACAGCAGCCAGTCAAAATGTATGGGGTCTGCGCAACGTACAATCCCAAATAATCTACTTTCGTCATATCTTTTTCTATTAAATTAAATTCAAAAGCAGAATTTACCTGTATATATTACTAGCGGGGGTACCCGGCGTCGCCCGAGTGTTTGTTTCCGGGACGGGGGGGGGGAGTTTTAAAAAATGTTATGGTAGGTAAGTAGGAAGGATCAAACCCGGAGTCATGAGTAAAAGTAGGAAAATAAAGTGTGAAAAAAAACAAAAAAAAAAAACATCTGCAACGTTAACAGTTCGGCCACCAAGAAAAGTCCATTCCAGTTGTTTAGGAAAAAAAAAAAAAACGACTACGGTAGGTCGGCGCGAACGTGAAAATATAATGTGAATTATCCAGCACGCTAACCACTATGCCACAGAGCACTGCAGCTTAGTTTAGTGATTTTAAATAACTTCACATGAAAGAACTACGAAGCCAAACCGGTGTTCTCTTCTCAACTGTTCCTTGTGAACGATCCCCAAACGGTGCTAAGTGGTGGCAGGGGGAGGAGGAATTTATTAGAGAGAAAATATTCTACCACTTCCATTGATCTTAACCGATTTTGGCCGTGACTTCTCAGCAGAAAAAGTATAGAAATCTAAGATTATCTAGGAATTTGAGAAATAATAAGCCTATAACACACCTCAGATATTGTTCTGCCGTTTGTGCATTTTATATTTGCATGAAATATCTTGATTTTAAATCCTATTAAGGTCAAAATCCGACGTGAAAAAATGAGTTCATTTTATTTATATAGAAGATAGATAGAAGAAGATAGAAAAGAAAGATAACGAGAAAAACTATGTGACTCAGTGGGACACCTATTGGGCTCGGGTTATATTGTTTGAATCACAAAAAAACACTCGGCTATCTAGAACCACTATCAGTAATTTTCTTCATTCTCTATCGATGCTTAATATAAACCTAAACGCGGATTCCATGAACAAAGCTTCTTTCCTAGAACTTCCTGCATGTAGAACTCTGTTCCGCTGGTCTGCTTTCCTAGCTGACTACAATAGTGTCGTATTCAAGTCCAACGTAAACAAGTTCTTGTTGAACCGTCCTCTTAACTAATCTAATTGAAACAAATTTCCACTACTAACGATGATTACGCTATTGTCCCAGTGATTATTGTCAAAACATTAACCCTTATCCTCGAGTGGTCTCTGGGTCTTAATGAAAAAGTGAAAACGTGAGTGTATAAAACCGATGCAATTAAAAAAAACTAAGAAGATAAACTCCAAATTATCTTTCTGTTGTCTCCCCCTCCCTCTCTCTCTCACACACGCACACACACATACACACACACTCTCTCTTTCTCTCACGCACACACACACGCACACACACACACACTTTCTCTCTTTCTCTCTCTCGCTTTCTCTCTCTCTCTCTCTCTCTCACACACACACACACTCTCTCTCTTTCTCACACACACACACGCACACACACGCACACACTTTCTCTCTTTCACACACACACGCACACACTCTCTCTCTCTTTCACACGCACACACACGCACACACTTTCTCTCTTTCTCTCTCTCTCTTTCTCTCTCTCACTTTCTCTCTCTCTCTCTCTCTTTCGCTCTCTCCCTCTCTCCCTCTTTTCAATTCATGGGTTATATATTAATATGAATAGCTATGTTCTCCGTGTTTTATATTTTGCTTTATTATTGTTTGAATGTAGTGAGACAAGATATTCGTTTATGTATCTGACATTTTTCTCTCACGCGCATGAAAGTTGCCCGCCGCTCTGATGTTTTTCTGTGACAGCCTCTTTATTTAAACAATCCTATTTTGTAAGTCAACATCGGCGTCCGAGTGATTTTATGTGTACAACAGAGTTCACGACTCATCTAAACGTGAAAATTTAACGCATACAGTGAGAGAGGGTGAGGGTAATAGATAGAAAGTAATGAATATATAGTATGAATATTTGTGACATCCCCTGTTGTTTCTAATGGACACTCTCAGTCTTTTGTTTTATAGGTTGTTTATTGACAGCAGAAAAGATAATTAAACAGAGTGGAAAAGAGAGAGGGTGACTGACGCGAGAGTGATAGGTGCCATATAAAATAAAATCGGGGGGAGGGAGCCAAACAGCATATGTTATATAACGAGGGCAATGTTTGAATGGAGAAATTTCAGTGAGGGTTTTCTAATAAAAATCTATTATTGCCCTTGGCGAGTTTTCTTGTTGTTTAGGTTGTCGACCGGGCCGATCAATTAACCAAGTGTGGCTTCTTTTAAGCAAAAACCGCGAAATGTATATTATAGCGAGAAAACAATGTGACCCGGTGGGCCATCTTTTGGGCTCGGGTTAGATTGTTTAAATCAGGGGAAAAAAGGCACTGTACAAAGCCAATTCAATTTTTAAAAAAAAGACAAACTCCATAATTCTCTCTCTCTTTCGCTCCCCCCTCTCTCTCTCCCCCCCCCTTCTCAATTTATTAATGTGAATAGTTATATAATCTATATTTTCTATTGTTTTATACTTTGTTTTATATACAAGCAGTTCAGTCCGGCTTTGCTCGGGCCCTATGTACTGTTCATAGTTTGTACTGAATAGTTTGCTAGAGACCGCAAAGGTCAATATTTTACTATGACCCCTTGGCAAGGCCAAAAACCGATTAAAAAGCTAGCTCTATGTCTGAATACACTTTATGCAAAATTTCAAATGTTTAGACCAAAAATTGGCTTAGTAATTTCATAGAGATCGCAGATGTCAAATTTTTTTAAAACTTTGAACCCAATTTTAACCCCTTAACACTTATTTATTTATTTTATTTATTTTTTTTTTTTTTTGCTCAAATCAAATTAAAAAGTTTGATCCATGTCCAAGTAACCTACATCTAAAATTTCAAGTGTTTAGACCTAAAATTGGCGGAGGAGTTTGGTAGAGTTTTCAAAGGTCAAATCGTTGAACTTTGATCTCTTGACAGCCAAATTTCTGGCCGAAAATCAATTAAAAAGATTTCCCCAAATCTCCATACCCCTTATGTCAAATCTCGAGTCTGTAGACTGAAAACTGACAGATAAGTTTGGTAGGAAAATGTACACACAGAGACAATTTCACTTGTATAGATATATAGATTGTTTGAATGTAGTGAGACAAGCTTTTCGTCTATTAATCTGACTCTCTCTCTCTCTCACGTGCACGCGAGTGGGCCGTCGCTCTGATGTTTTTCTGTGGCTGCCTTCTTATTTAAACAATCCTGTTTTGTAAGTCAACATCGGTGTCCGAGTGATTTTATGTGTACAACTGAATAGGAAGAACCCGAGTTCACGACTTTGAGGGCCATGTTTGAATAGTGATATTTGAGTAAGACTTTTAAGGGTCACGGGTGACTCCAGATGGAGATATTTTCTCGCTCGAGATGGGCGAAATCTCAACCAGGAAAGACGTTCTTCAATTGGGGAAAGCGAGCACACAAAGAGAAGGGCTGTATGTAGCGATACGAGCTATCCGTCTATCTACTAGTCTGTCTCTCTCTCTCTCTTTCTCTCTTCTTTTATATGTCTCTCTTTCTCTCTTATTCTCTCAAAGGTACAAAAGTGGCCTGTCTCTAGAGTGTGTCTAATGACTTCTTCTCTTGATAATAAAACTATTTCATAAATATCAGCGCTCGAGTGTGCTTACCAGCAAACGAATAGAACCTGGATTCCCGTCGATGACGCGAGTATATAATTTATATGACGATCCCCCTCTCTCTTTCCCCCCTCTCTTTCTCCTCCCTCTCTCTCTCTCTCTCTCTCTCTCTCTCTGATCATTAAAGAAAGTAACCTGTCTCTCTTATGGTTTCTGCGATTGCGCATTTCTTTTTTAATAAAATTTTTCTGATAAATTAACACTCGCGTCCGAGTGGTTTCATATCCACCGACAAACAAGAACATGGGTGGATTCGACGATTGCAACACGGGTGTTTGATCGCTTATAAACGCATCTCTACGTTACAATCCAACACATACAACCCCCATTAGCACAGATAAAAATCAAAAGAAAAAATAACAAGCCAAGCCAAGGACTTACGAGGTTTATCACTAATCATAAGGAAACAGTCCATTAATTGGTGTTACATACGGGGGTATATTTGTTCCATACGCCTCTGTTTTTTTTCCTTCAACTGTAGTTTTAATAACACGTCTGAATTACTCCTGCGTTTATCAAATAAATGACAATTTTTTTAACTACACAAGCAGTCGCATTTTATTTGCCAAATAGACGTATGGCGCGGAGCAAAGAGAGATAAGGTTGACAAACGGAATGCAGTCGATTGTCTCGCTCTCGGGTCGTAACTAAATTCTCTATTCAACTTGTCTATTTATATTCGCACGTATTCTTCATAATTCTGTTTTCTATTGTTCGTGTAGTTTCATTCCTTTGTCTAGCCTTTACTTTTGCTCTTCATGTCATCTGTCAAAAATCAGGTTGGCATTTCTTATTCATTCGTTTTTTTTAGGTAATCTTGTATTGCCCTGCACTATTGTTACAAGAATTCTCATTTTTTTGTTTGTTGCAGGGTAGTCCGCCATCATTATTTAACATTGGCAAAATCTTTTCTTTTTTTTTTTACATTTTCACCCCAAACAAGGCACATTGCCACTTTGATATAGGGGGCATAATCTACAGGGGTACTATGTGAGAAGTTGGGAGGGAGATGTCGGTTCACGTTACACTTGAACTTTTGCCTGTCAGTACAGTTGGGGAAGCAGGAACCCGGAAGGGAATTCCAAAGTTTAGCAGTTCTGGGGAAGAACTCCTGGAGTAGAAGGCTCTCTTACATCTAGGGATCTCTACTGTGAAGTGGTGTGATTTAGCTGCTGTTCTGGTTTGTCGGGGGTATTTGCATCGAGGGGACACAAGTGCTTGCAGTTCCTCGGAGCATTCGCCGTTAAAGTCCTGTAGAACAGGCAGAGGTATGCTACATTTCGTCGATGGGACAGAGGCTGAAGCTTAGATGACAGTTCAGGACCTATCAGGTTGGCGACTCTCTTTTTAACCTTCTCTAGGAGCGAGATACTTGTAGCAGATTCACCAGCCCAAATATTACAACAGTACTCCATTCATTGTTTGAAAATATATTAAATAAAAATGTTCACGAAAGATAATTCTTTTCAGTAGCTTGAAAAAGACCGAAATTATCACCAAAACTTTGATGTTCTCTTATTACTGTTATTATTTATTTAGAAATTCCTAAATGAAACCAGTTTTAGTTAAACCATGACTGATATTTTGGCATGCTATGTCACGTTTGATCAGGAATCTTGGCTCAAGACAAATAAACTCGGCCGGATACATACATGCTTACATAAGAAAGATCGTTATTTGAATGGAAACTGTAAGCGACACCTGACGGTAAAAGTTGACTACAAAAGAGAATCGATGAGCACTAACTCTAAATTGCGAACAGAGTTGGTCTGTATTGGCTGACGGAAATCAATCCATCTGACTTTTCTCTCCGCCATTTTCTTTTCCTCCGACTGGTATGAAAATTACCAGTCTCTCGAGTCTGCTCTATGACTGTTCTTCAGTTTGTAATAGTGATGAGGCAATTCCAATATTTTTCCCGATTCCAATACAATTACCGATTCCGTACTAAATTTCCGATTTCGATATAGTTATCGATTCCGAGTTTTTATAAATCTCTAAGTATTTAACTATAAACTTGTCCCCATCCCCCACCCCCGATAACCTTAAAAACACGTGTTAAATGTGCAGATATTTTCTCAAGCGTAAACATACATTTGTGGGGAAGGGTCTATAGATTTTAGTTTTACTAATTGTTCGAAATTAATAAATATTTATTTTATCATTACTACAAGCAAGGGAAGATGTTGCCTTAGAGAAAATCAAATAAAAAAGACAATTAAAAGTATCGTTTTTAGCATCGGAAAATGAGACTATTTCTCAGATTCCGATATTCGATTCCGATATCCTTAAAGTTCCGATTTTTCTGATTCCCGATTAACCGGCCCAACGCTTGTTTGTTATAAACCTGTTTGTTAAATATTGGCTTCCCAGTGTGTTTATGAGCAAACGAAAAGGAATTGTTTTCCCGACGACGATACGGGTGGGTACAATAGTTTATGCGTGTATCAGAAAGTACAGATCTAATAAATATAACTTTCTTGGTAGAGATAAAAGTAAAAACGAACAAATCTTATTGCAAATTTATCCAACTTTTATAAGAAACCGGCTCATGAATTGGCAAAGTCAATTCAATTCGAAACACAACAAATGAAAGCGTTCACAAAATACAATGCTGATCAGTCGCTAGAAATAAACTCTAAAATCATCCAATCTCCTCAAAGAAATTAGCTAAACGAAGAAAAATCAAAAATAGTGTCATTCTACTCAGAGTTTCAATAAAATTATAATTATTTTCGAAATAAATGAAAACAATCCAGGAGAAGTCGGCATCAAGATCCGCCATTCTCTGGTCGTCTCAGCATTGTCCTCAATTTGGTGAAGCGAATATACACACAGTGTGACTGGGTGTGGCGAGATGGGCAATCCGTCTAGTAGGCAGGCTGGCTCGAACCCGTACCGCTAAGGAGGAAAAGAACGTGAAAAAAAACGTGACGTCTTTGCTGTTGCGCTTATCGCCAAATCGGAAGTGACGATAGCTTAAATTAAGGCGAGTCAATCCAAAAGAGAGGATGACTTTCGAAAACATCGACGAAAAAATCATCCCCTCCTTGTAGAAAAGTGCCCAATTGAGAATGAAGTAATAAATGTTCTCAGCCATTGTTTCGATATTTGTCGTCCGAAGGGTCGAGTTTCAAAATGAAACCGATCTCATGAAAATCTGTTGCCTCTGCCGAAAGTTTTAGGCAGACATACAAACATACATAGATACATTTAAACAGACAGGTGACATTTATATTATAGAAGATGTCACATAGGTTCTAGAACTATTGGTCTTAACTCCATCAAAATTTGCATAAAGCAATCTTGAAATATTGGCTCATCATATCGTAAAAAGTGGAATTAGTAATGCTACCACTAGATATTTATAGACTCAAAAACTATTGGTTAAATTCCCCCAACTTTGGAACGAGAATCCGTTAGGATGCTGGGCGCAATACTGTAATAGTGGCAACGACAGTGAATGTTACTTTTCTGTATCAAGTTTTGATTGGACAAAAGCTCAAATTGGCAGTTTATTTCGACTTATACAGGGCAATAAATATTCAACTGCGAATTCTTGTGTACATTAAAAACACACATACACATCGTCAGTTTTTTTTTTCTATCTTACGTGTACAGAAGAAGTTTTAAATTAAAATCGATGTTCGAGTGGTTTTGTGTCAACAAACAAGCAAGAACCTTGGTTTACAACGACGACACCGGTGTATAATAGTCTTCAGAATGTTCAATTTTTATCCTTACAACTTTCTGTTATTATCTATATTTAGTGAATTTGCATGAATTTTTATCATTTTCAAGTTTATATAGATAAAGTTTAACTTGAAGATTACTTTTAACAATAAGTTATATGATTTAGCGAAACGAATTGCCATTGTAGAGCTATTCAAATCTGGAAAGTTTCTTTTGTTTTTTTTACACGGTGGTCACCACTTATCAAGGCCCGGAAGCCACTCAGGGATAGGGTTATTGCAAGTACAGTACGTTAGTGTGGAGATTTAATGAAGTGTTTACTTAAGAGGGCGGTTCATTAGGAATTTGTTAACGTTGTACTTGAAGACATCCAAGTTGTAGTCAGGTGGGAAGCAGGTAGACGGAACATAGTTCCACAGGCGTGCAGTTCTAAGAAAGAAGCTTTGTTCATGGAATACACGCTTTGATTTAGGCACAGATAAAGAGTGGGGGAAATTTTTCACAGTGGATTCAGCTAGACGGGTGTTTTTCGTGAAAGATTGGCGAGGGGGGATCAGAGATTGGAGTTCAGACGAGCACATGCAGGAGACATTGCGAAGACTTAAAATGTGAGTCGAATGTTTATGCGGAGAGCACTAAAACGTTTCAAATCAACTGATCAGATCAAGATATTTAGTCTATCTTTGAGAGTAAAGTCTCTGCTTTCCCATCAATTTAGAAGCTCTGAAGTAAGGAATGGGCCAAAATGCTACAAAAAAACCTCATTTGTCACTCACGTACAGCATTCGCCATGGACTCAAAAACTACTAGTTGAATTGCACCAACTTTGGAACCACAAGTTTTTAGTATGCCGGATGCAATACTGCTAGAAGTGGCAGTGACAGTGAATGCTATTTTTATGTATCAGTTTTTAGTTGGAGAAACGCTCAAATCGTTAGTTTCTTTCCATTAATAACCATATTCACCTCCGAAATTCTAGCGCACGTATCCGTCTATCTATCTGTTTGCTTTTCTGTCAATGGCAATACATTCTCCATTTCCTCTTTTCGTTTTATCTTTTTCCATTCTTTCGTTCTTTTTATTCGTAGCATTAATTTTTTTTATCTTTCATCTATTCCATCTTCTCTTTTTTGTTTCTTCTATTATTTGATTTTTCCCCTCTTTTCTCGTGCATTCTTTGATTTATTCCTTTTAACTCTTTCCTTTTTTTTCCATATTTTGTGGCAAGTTTAAATGTGGGTGTGTAAAAAAAAACAATAATGTAACAAATCTTCCGACATGTTGAAACCTCAACACATAAGCGTTTTATTTTCACTTACTGGTGGCATACAAATGATTATGCACCAGTCTCATCGTTGTGAACGCAGGTTCTTTCTGACAGTTTATATTCTCACTCGGGCGCCGATGTTTATAAAATGGTTCATTTAAACGAGATACAATCACATAACAGGTGTGAATGAGAAATTACTTGTGTACGCGTGAGAGAGAGAAAGAGACAATATAGATGGATAGTTCAGCGATATAGGGGACAACACTAGACACGTCTTTTCTGCTGGATGTTTTGCCAGCCAAAAAGAGAAAAATTACTTCGTCTTTGAGGTCACTTCTAGTCTCAAACAAGTATTTTAAAAAGGTTTATTTCGACTAATAACAGTGTAAGACACACGCTCGCATATCTTTTTGTCCTTTGCTTTCAAACAACACACTGTATACATCACAATATAGCCTGAACTTTTTTAGGTGACGAAGGGCCACTTTACAGAGAATAGACACCGATAAGAAAAGAGTTCCACGAACTACTGAACATAACTCCCGCCGAAGCACATACATGCCACTCATTCAACGTAGAGCGCTAGCTAGAATTAACATACTTTCTCGTGTTAATGTGCAGAAATATTAATACCTATCTTATTTATGAACACGTAAACGCATGCGGTGCCAGCAAAAACAAGCATGTGGACTCGACTTCTCCTGACAGACAAAGTGCTTTATTTTGCTAGAACATTCTCAAAGTCTTTGAACTCTCATCCTTTACGTAAACTTTAATTAGGATTTTCTTAAGTTGTCAATAAAAATAATTATTTCGTATGGTTAGACTTTTTCATTCTTTCATTCAATAATGTCCTAACCTTTAACATTGGTGACCCCGACGTGATTATTAAGAATAATAATCAAATTGTTGACCTCGACGTGATTATTAAGAATAATAATTAAAGTAATTAAATTAATTAACATTAGTGACCCCGACGTGATTATTAAGAATAATAATTAAAGTAATTAAATTAATCCTCAGTCGGGTGAACGACTCGTGGGCTGGGAGGGCCTCGTAACCAAGAAAAAGAAAATTGTAAAGAAAACATTTTTTAAAAATACAAGGAGTAACAAAATAAGCATTTAATCAAAATCCATTGCTATGTAACGTTGGAAACAGAGGTTTCACTCTGAAAGGTAGAAAAATTGATTTTTTAAAAATCCTGATGTTGAATCGATAGTAATAATTTTATATTTCAACCACATTGGCACATGAGTTTCGTGCCA
The DNA here is from genome assembly GCF_053919585.1 of Euprymna scolopes. Taxonomy (NCBI): domain Eukaryota; kingdom Metazoa; phylum Mollusca; class Cephalopoda; order Sepiida; family Sepiolidae; genus Euprymna; species Euprymna scolopes. Next base: position 80,332,272 of record NC_136513.1, on the reverse strand, counting down.
ATTAGCTTATTTTCTCGTAAGAATTGAACAGTTAATTAATATTTTCACGGCTGCTCGACCAATTATATAGCTCTTTTCCTTGCTCGTTCGCTTTCTTCTTTTTTCTATCTCTTCCTTCCTCTTTCTCTCTTTCTCCCTCTCTCTCTCTCTCTCATCTCTCTCATCTCTTCTACTTCTCTTTCCCTTCTCTATTTCTATCTAACTTTATTTATCTCTCTCTCTCCTCTCTCTCTTTGTTCTCTTTCGTTTTATTTTCCTCTCTCGCTTTCTCTATTTTATCTCTCGCTCTTGTCCCCCTCCCTTGATCTTGCTCTTTGTCCCCTGCTTTCTCCTCCCCAACACCACCACCACCTCAGTTCTCTTCTCTCTCCTTTCTCTCTCTCTCTCTCTCTCACTAATTTTTATATTTTTATGGTTGCTCCACCAATTACGTTGCGCTTTCTCTTGTTCGTTCGCTCCTCCCATCTCTCTCTCTCTCTCTCTCTCTCTCTCTTTCTCTCTTTTTCTCTTTCTCCGTCTATTTATTTATCTATTTATCTCTGTAACAGAGCGCGAATCCATACGAAATGCGAAATGGCGTCTCTGTTAGGAAAAACATTATAAAAAGGAGGGAGAGCACGTTAGAGTAGACGATCACGTAGTAGACCTGGCAGCCGTAACGAGAAGTCATGCGTGGCGGAAAAGCGAGGAAATAAATATCGTTGTTACGAAAAAATGAGTTCGAGCTATTCTTTGTCTCAGTTTCCTTTGCAACGTAGTCTGCATAGAACGTGCGGGTCCCATGTGTAAACGTGCTTTTGCTACGGTACACCCCTCTTTCTCTCCCCGCTTCCTCCTCTCTTTCTCTTGTTTTTCGCTTCTCTAGCTCTATCTCTCTCTCTCTCTCTCTTGTTCGCTTTCGTTTTATTTTCCTCTCCCACATTCCTCTTCTGATGAGAAGCATTAAGCTTCGAAATACCTAGGTATAAAAAGTATATATACCCCGAACCCCTAATTGATGTAGTCACCATTTAATTAACGATTAAATTTATATGTATCAATATATATCTATATATTGTCGTTTTCTCCTTTTATATATATATATATATATATATATATATATATATAATATATATATATATATATATATATATATAATATATATATATATATTATTACATACGGGCCGGGGCTATATTTAGATATAACAATAAAATGCAATAAAATGCAAACACAGGGATATGAATGGGTATTTATGGATAGGCAGACAAATCTTCTGCATTAGGGGTATGTTCATAGGTCACAGACTGGGTTCAATTTTCCTTTTTTGTACAAAAAAGGTTTGAAACAAATAGAACAACAATTATTTTCTGTGAGACATGCGGATACAAAATAAACACAAAAATCGAACACAATAAGATTTGCCAGAGATAACGAAACAAACACTTTCAAATCATATAAAACTAACTTTATTAGTGATAAGGGGAAAGAAAGATTTAACAAAAACAAATATATTCAAAGTTTATGGGATTGGGGAATATTTTTAACATACTAACTGAAAGAGAATCCTATAAGAGAAAGACAAAAGGTATACGGCAGCAACCAGCCCACACGAGGTAAAGTCCGATCTGCAGCTAGACAGAGAAAGAAAGTAAAGTTTTTTTTTTTTGTTTTGCACTTCTTTCAATTCTTTTCTTTTGACAATTGGCAATTGCTATAGTTAATCCAAATAAAATCTCTTGTGAGGGAAGAAAGTTTCAATCACCAAATTCAGTCTTTCAACGCCGTGCAACACATTCCAGTTCCGCATGGGAGACATAAGTTCCAAACGATGACTTTGCAGATTTTTCGATTTGTTTCTTTTCTTTTTAAACATGCCTGTCGGCATCCGTTTTGGGTTATCCAAAATAGCTTTATCGAGGGATTAATTTTTTTCTCCGTCTTTGCCAACTCGACGCGTTCTGGCTTCTGGAATGGTGTGAGCAACCTGGGAATCCATCTGGTAGACACCTTATGCATATGCAAATGGTCATGAATGATAGTTTCCACAGACCCTGTACTAATCTTGACATCTTGGACTATTTGGCGAATAGTAATGTGCCGATCTTCCAAAATGGCAGCCTCAACTTGACGGACAGATGCCTCATCAATGGCAGAAAGGGTGGGGCGACCAGGTCTGGGAGCTGCTTCCACAGACTTCCGGCCATGTTTGAATTCACGATGCCAGCGTTTTACAAGGTCATATGATGGGGCATTATCACTGTAAGTTTCTTTCATTTCATCAAAAGTTTCCTGTGATGTGCGTCCTTTCAAATACAAAAACCGGATCACTGCTCGACATTCAACAGGCTCCATTTCACACCTGACTCAGTTAAAACACCTGTAAAACAGAAACCACAATTAGTTCAGAACTGTAATTTGCCACATAACCCGTAGAGATATAAATCATTGCACATGCAAAATTTCAGCTAGATCAGACAACTGGAAGTGGATCAAGGGCATTACGTATTGCACGCCCCTCGTATTCGTCCTTCTTCCTCGCAGTAAACGAATTCAGTGTTGCCCATAATTAAGTGTATTCGTTCTTCTTTCTCGCACTCTTTACCCAACATAAATCGCAAATTATGAAGTCATAAAGATATGCGAAATGATTTTATAACTTTATAAGTTTTGCATGTACATTGCGAAGTATCACACGCATTTCTGTTTTGTTTGTTGCGAGACACAATTTGCCAACAACGTGGGGTTTCATTGTTATTCAAATGTTGCAAAACTGTGACGCCTCCACACAATAGAGTTGCTTTGCGTTTAAAATTCAATTATTTACCAACAGAAGGCCAAGTAATGAAATTTTAATATTTGTTTTTGTTTTAGTTTTTTTTATGTCGTTTGGCAGTCGATACCATAATTAATATAAATGAATGGTTAATTTATAAATTGAACAAGTTCTAAATTAGATCATGCTAGAAACCTTATGCTACTTAATTTAAACAACACATACATTAAATGTGTATATGTGTGTATATATATATATATATATATATATATATATATACGCACACATATATTTCTTTTTAATATAATTATCCACTGACACGTGTTTTGTTGCCTACAACTCATCAGAAATCTCTGATGAGTCGTAGACGACTAAACACGTGTCGGTGGATAATTATATTAAAAAAAAAAAACAATATATATGCCGCTCCCATAGCGGGGTACCAAATTGGTTCAAGGGAAAATTATTCTCAACTCGCATTTAGGTAAAAATGCACTTTCGTAAATAATTTACTGCATTCAAAACGTATTGCAAAAGCAAAAACAAATAACACACACACACACACACACACACACACACACACACACATATATATATATATATATATATATATATATATATATATATATATATATATTCTATCTACTATTATCTAAAAGTAAGTTTGAGTGTGTGAGTTCCTTCCTTATAGGAGCCTATCTTTTGCAAATTTCACACAAAAGTAATTAAAGCCGTTTCACAAGTAAGTCGGATTCTACCTTTTTAGGCGACTACATGTGAAAAGAAAGAAAATGCTTGAAGTTTTGTTCCAATTTCTGCAGAAGGGCAGGTCCTGTAGAATCAGCAGAAAAGAAAGTCCTTAAAGTCAGCAGACGAGCAAGTCCCAAAAAATCACACACACACTAAAGTACTCTTAAAGCTGCAGCAGTTCACCGATACGATCACACTGACGTCGATCCTAGAAAAGACGCCCCCATGTTCCAAACACACTCCCTTTATCCTTCCGGCGTTCGTCCTCGGCCAATCAGCAGCCAAAGAACGGTCACGTGGGGCCCAGTGATGATCGCACAATCTACACGATGAGGACGGCGCCATTTTGGAATTTCTTTCATGTTTCGGCCATGCACGTACGCACACTGTAGGAGCGTTCCAAGGTAAAGCATGACGCGCAGACACGTGGGCGCTTCCTCCTTTCATTTTCTTCGACTCTACACCCCCCCTGGTCTCAAGATCACACATGCGGCATTGCGGCCGCGGTCGTTTGATGCGGGCGCTCCTACGGAGGGGGATTAGCTGGGCTTCTTCATCTCCACCAGTGCCACCCGGGTCAGTGTCCACAGTCCTACCATCCGGCTGCACTTTATCTTCCTCCGAGCTACCTGGGTCAGTGTCCACAGTCCTACCATCCGGCTGCGCTTCATCTTCATCTTCATCCGAGCTCTCAGAAGTGGTGCTGGAGCTATCGCCATCCGTGCTGAGGTTCTCAGCCATAGGCCGGATCCACATTTCATCACTGGATGATTCATTACTTTCACTGTTCACCATTTGGTTTATATCAAGGGCGGGCCAGACATCCCTTACATGGCGTGGGACACCATCAACCAGCACAGCCTGCTCACCGATTATGCCGGTGATCCGTCCCTGTCTGAACCTGGTCGTGCATCGGTTATTGGGATGCCTTACCCAGACGGTGTCCCCTGACTTGTACCGTCCTTGCGTCTTCTTCTGATTTGGCGGGCAGGCGTCAATGCCCTTAACACGCACTCGATAGCGATGTATCGCATTAGCAGGTGCACTTTCAGCAGTCGCGTCATCCTTTGGCGTTGTATTGTACCTATATACCGCCTCCGCAATCGTGCATTGCTTCCTTGCTGCTATCCGTTTCACACTTCGGTGGCACCGCTCTGCTATACCGTTGCCACTCGGCACATACGCACACCTGTGTCTAAGCTGAGTCCCCCACTCGTCCATGAAACACCTGAATTCCCCGCTGCAAAAGGCTGTGTTGTTGTCCGTGAGAATCTCTTCGGGTGGCCCCCGCTTGTAAAATATAGACTCTAATTGGCGGATGACACTAGCCGAGTCCTGTCTTGTTAACAGTCGCCAGATCGCAAACCTCGTCGGTCCGCAATCGATTAGTGTGAGGAAGTGCTGACCACCATAGTGGGTTATGTCCATGCCCAGCCGGCTCCAAGTCCCGTCGACTTCCAGCCGACCTTTCTGCCATTTGGTGGGAGCCGGGTCGATTGGCTGGCATATTTGGCATTCCTTGACCACTGGTTCTACCCTTTTTTTGGACACTGACGGGTTGGTTAAGTGTGCGAAATAATATGTCCGTCTCACTCCGGGGTGTCCAGTGTCGTGGTGTACCCTCTTGATTTCATCCGTCTCCTCAATAGAGGCAGCACATAACGATCCTGGTTCGGCTTCTTTCTTCATTGCGTCGAACCACCTCTGGGGCACACGGGTGAGTTTATCTGCAAGATTGCGGGTGGAAGCGACAAGCACCGCGTTCACCGATAGGTTGTACTCTTCCACCAACTTCCTTAGTGTCTCCAACCTTCGTCTGATTAGCATTTCGGTAGCCGCCTTGGTGCGCACCCTCGCTTTGCCTGTTAGTGTGTCAACTATCCAGTGGTACACGCACAGCGAATCTGTGTGTAAGCACAATTCTTTAACCTTCCACTAGAGTGCCATATTTACTCCCTTTATCGCCGCATCCAACTCCGCTAGGTTGATGTGAGCGGCATCATCCAGTGGTCGCAACCAGCAGGCGTCCTCAATCACAGACCCGTTCATCTCCAATAGTGCCCCGATCGCGAGGGAGCTCGCATCCACCCACACATTTAGTCTGTCTCCCTGGACGCACCAATCTCCTTTAGCGGGGTCCTCCTGCTTGACTCTTGTGATGGTTTCTTTTACCATGTGAAGCAACAGATTGTCCACCGTCTCGTCATCCCAGCCTTTGGTAACTGCAGTCGCCCTCCTCTTCATGCTGGCTGTTGCGACCCGGGTCCATCCACATACTGGCAAGTGTCCTACCAGTTTTCCACACAGGGAAAATATGGCCCGCCCTGTGAGGATATGGGGCACTTCGGGGACTGCAGTTCCGCGCCCCCACCTCAAGGTCCCTTGCTCATGTTGAACGCTCAAACCCAAAACACGAGCGCCATCCTCCAAGCGTTCTGGATCCTTACAAATCAGTCCAAGTTCGGCAAGCTTAGCCCTCACACGTGATGATGGCACAACCTCTTCATTCACGTATATGTCGTCAAGGTATGCTGATGCCCCCTCTTTTACGGTCTTATCCTGTGACAAGACAGCATTGACGATCGTCTTCATGATTTGGGGCGCAACGTTCAGCCCAAAGCCCAGTCGCGTGAGGCAATACCTCCTACCGGAAAACACTACCGTCTGAAACGGCCACAGTGTCTCGCCTACCCGGACCTGCAGATATGCCCTTCTAAGGTCCAACAGGGACACATTAGAACCCAGCTGGCGCCATTCTCGCAGTTTGCTAGCACACACGTTGGCATCGCCTGTGAACCCATCAACATATGAGTTCAGTTCTCGGTAATCCATCACCGGCCTGACTTTTGCTTTGTTCTGTTGAGCAACTGCCATTAATAGGATCAGACCCTTGGGGGGTCCAAGTTTTTTGTAGGGGTAGGGAATCAACCAGCCATCCTCGATCCATCTGCGAAGTTCTTCTTCGTACGCGGGCCTCATGTGGTCGGGCACATGGTATTCCGTTATGCCATTTTGCAGTTTGGCCAGTTCTCGGTCTTCGGACCACTTCCATGAGGCAGTCCAGGCCCTCTTTTGCTCGTCAAATTCGACGCTGAAGTCTGGTTGGTCGATCTTTAGTGCAGCACACACTGGGGCTTTCTCCTGAAAATGTACCGCCCTCGTCGCCGTTATGTAGACGCCACCAAGAGCTCTGATGGCATCATATCCTAGGAGCAGATCAAAACTCAGGGGTTTTTCTGGTACCACCAGCGCCTCTAGGTTAGCGGAGATTCCATTTTTCGTCCGAATGTTTACGCTGCCCACCCCGCAACATGTGCGCGTCTCTCCACTGATGGTCGGGCATACGGTACTCTGCCACTTTGTTTTGTAGTTTGGCCGGTTCCTTGTCTTCTGACCACCTCCAAGTGGCGGTCCACGCCTTCTGTTGGTCGTCGAACTCCGCACTGAAGTCCAGCTGGTCGACTCTTAGTGCTGCGCACACCGGGGGCCTATTCTGAAACTCTACAACGCCAGTGCGCGTTATGCGCACGCCGCCCAGGGCTTTGATGGCATTGTAGCCTAGCAACAGGTCGAAACTCAGCGGCTTTTCGCGTGTCACCAGCGCTTCGACGTTGGCCGAGTTTCCAGTTCTTGTGTGAATGTGTACCACACCCACGCCGCAACACATTCGTATTTTTCCAGTAATGGTAGTTATCCTGACGTTCTTCTTTTTCCACGCCCAACAGAAGTCCGCACACACTATGGTGCGAGAGCAACCAGAATCAAGGAGGGCTGAACATAACGTGTCATTAACTCGGACCTGAATGACAGGGAGCGCCTTGTTTATTTTCTGTTCGGGGAAGAGGTCGGCACTGGCACCTTGTCCCCGTCCCCGTTTCCCGCACAGTCTCGGGCCATGTGCCCAGTCTTGTTACAGTGGTAGCAGCGAACAGCCATCGACCGCCTTCTACAATTTCTTGCCATGTGGCCTCGCCCGTTGCATCTGTAGCAGATGACATCACCTTGCGGGCTGGGTCCCTGAGACGGTCCTTCGCCACTTGGTGGGGCCTGTGTGACGGCGACTACTGGTTTCTGCACCGTCGAGTCATCCTTCATTATTTTCCTGGCTCTGTCCACTAGGTCACTCAGCGGTAGTGAGGACATGGTAGAGGTTGCTCGCAGGAGCTGCTTTGCTCCAGCGGGGAGTCCTGACAGGAATTTGTAGGCTAGGGCCCTCTCGGGAAGACCGCCGAACAACACCGTCAGCTTCTTAAGCTCGGCGAGATACACGTCCACAGTTTCGCCCAAGCATATAGACCTCGTCTCAAACTGCTCCCATGCAGTGGCGGGGTCAGTGGCGAATGCCCTGTACAACGCCACCTTGATACTCGAGTAGTCACACTTCTCCTCAGCGCTGAGTTGCTGATATACACCGAAGGCCCCGCCGGTCAGCCGCAGAGGAATCACGCGCTCAATATTTTTCACGCCGGACAACTGACAATGTAACTCGACCTTCTCAACCTGAGTACCGGGTCGGATCCGTCGAATTCCGGTATCAACTTTAGATCGAACCTATCCGCCATTGAAAAAAAAGAAAACCAAGTTCAGAGTGGGGGGGGCCGAAATAGCTTGTAAGAGTATCTTGTGTAGTTTCCGACGTGTAGGAGACGGGGAGTCTCGTCGTGGGCGACGAAGCGTTTCACTGAAGAACCACGGCAACACACAGCGAACCAACAAACAATGACAGCCATGGCGCGAAGGTAATTAACAAAGCTCAGCTGACTGCACGAATAGAAACGGAACCCAACGGTCACTAACGGAACCCAACGGTCACTGTATTGATCGCCACGAACGTCAGAACCCGACTGCCTCGCACCTCCAATGGACCGATTTTTATTCCTCAAGATGGCCTAGCTAATTTGCATCCCCGCGAGATCTCGCGCGATCCTGCGAGATTCCGTCTCTAATAAAAGCAGGCAGGCGCCATCTTGGAACTCTTTCTTCCGCTGCACCGACCACAGGATCAGCCAGCACCCCGCACGCCAGGCACACACGGACCCTCTTGCGCCGAGGGCTACGGTTAGTCTCACAATATATAATGTAAGTTTTTAGTTTGCTACATTTGGTTGTTTATTAGCAATTTCTTATTGACATACGCTACACCACTCTCTTAGGGGGCGGAGATAATGTCTGCGAAGATTGCAAAATAACCATAGAGCTTATGCTACACTGTCCATCTAAAAAATAAAAGCTAGGTCCTACCAGAACTGTATCATGACGAACGAACGATATTTTTGCTTTTGATACAATAGTTAATAAAATGAATGGTTAATTATCACACGTTCTAAATTAAATCATGTTAGAAATCCTATGCTACTTAATTCAAACAACAAATCAGTTATCATGAATATGCTAGTAAAAACATGCTTTCTAGGAGGCATAGTTTTACTAGTTCGAGTTCGGCTGTTTATATTGTTTATTAATGTCGTGTGGATGCACACCACCTCTATATACGGCATAGTTCACGTTGATACACCGGTTACTGTTAGATCACCTAACTTAAGCAACGTTGAGCCCAATCAGTATTAAAATGGGTGACCATTTGGGAATTCCAGGTGCTGTATGTGCTCTCTGCTTATCTCTGTTTCCAGTCGTCTAGTAATCCAATTTAACAAATTTCCACTAAAAATTTCCTGTTTTTATGTCTATGCTTGTAGCCATGTCACTAGTAAAGGTGCTGGAGGTAAGCGTTTTTACTGGCCTGACGTTATCTGCCTGATAGTCAGGGACCCGAACCTTGGATTAACCATTAAGGAGGATGTCCTATCAGTAGGTAACAAGTACTGTGGCTGCTGTATTACCATTTGGTGAATGGACTCTAGACCATGCAGTAGCTTCTGGTGGGGCTTCTCGGTGCCATATTAGTGGGTAATTGTTACGGCTTTACTTTATCATGTGCTACAAAAAATATATTCGTCCTCCTGTGAAAGAGCAGGATACAAAATGTTTTAAATAATAATAATAATAATAGAATAACAATAACAAAGACTTTCGCTGGCGAGGACTACTATTGACCGTAACAAGTTATACAGTCCTTTTGAAATTTTCATCTCTATTTTTCTCGTTATGTACTGAATATTTGTTAATAAAACCTATATGAAATATGTTCCTTATTAAATTTTAAAGATTTTTCTATTCTGAAAGAAGTTTTTAAAAATTTAATCTTAAAAAGTTATTTTTAAGCTTTTGTTAAAAAAAAACACAGATTTTCTTATTATTCAGACCTGTATTACAAAGAGGGGGTTGCAAAAAAAGGGTTGTGGTGTGAGGATAAATACAAACTGAAACGGAGAGAATATTCAGACCTGTAATAATACACAGAGGGGGTTGCAAAATGAGTTGTGGTGTGAGGAGAAATACAGACTGAAACAGAGAGAATATTCAGACCTGTAATAATACAAAGAGAGGGTTGCAAAAATGAGTTGTGGTGTGAGGAGAAATACAAAATAAAGAAAACTCTCCTTCTCTCTTACATAATAATAAATTAAATAAAATATAATTTTAAAAAGATAAGATATAAGTTAGAAAAGCATTTCATTCAAGGCATGAAAATTGTTAAACAAAATGTTTTTACTATAGGCTTTAAAAATAAAGGTACAAAATTCAATTTGAAATTTATTTATCTTCAAAGTGCAACATTATCTTTCATCTAGCAATTAATGATATAGATATAAAATTTTCAATGATTTTTTTAAAAAGTGCCACAGAATGTACATTATATAAAATAAATCCAAGGTAATTTTTTGATTCAATTTAAATTAAATTTTTATACCTTACTTTGTAAAATTTATAAACGTGCACTTTGAAGATAAATAAATTTCAAATTGAATCTTGTACCTTAATTTTTAAAGCCTATAGTAAAAACATTTTGTTTAACAATTTTCATACCTTGGATGAAATACTTTTCTAACTTGTATATATATTTCTTCATTTCTATTTCTTTCTTTCTTTCTTTCTTTCCCTCTCTGCCCTGCTCCATGAAAGTCTGTCGACCTAGTCCACAAACCATAAAACTCCATCATGAAACGTTTCAAGGAAAAATACACGATTAAACCCGTATCTCCAACTTCTAACGTAGACCCTTCTCGAACATCAGAGGTCTACGTTCTTACCTTCTAATGGTTGAACCCCAATTACAGGAGATTAAACCAGACATATCATTTCTAATCGAAACAGGCATTGGACAGACTATTTCCATAGATGAGTTCGTAATTAAAGGATACTCTAATTTAACTTCCAAATCTGACCCCCATGATCGCCATGGGCATGGTATATGTGCCTATATTAAAGATGGCTTTCCATGTGGTAGGGACATCTCCAGGGAAGATCCTAACTTACTCTATATGTGCTTCCGGGTTGCAAATTAATACTCGAAGATCTAATTTTATGCGTAAAATTTTCAGTATTTACTTCAGCAGTGCTCAATACATCGAGTTTCGATCCTGGCTTGAGGCAGTTGTCTGTCTAGCCGCACTGATCAGCTGTGATACAGCGAAACAGTACTGCATGTGGATGACTATAATGCTCCCTCTCTTGGGTTGAGCATATTTGGAAGTGATATACAAACTGCCATTAGCATACTAAGCGATGCTCTTTGTGTAAACAAATCGAGCTTAAGCATTTTGACGATGTCAAAACATTGTTAATTCACTACCCGAAGAGCAGCAGTCTTGACGGTCGTTTGGACGATCAAGTTTCGGTGTATTACTACCTCAAGCAGGATCGAAACCCGATCGCCCAAACGACACTCAAGACTGCTGCTGTTCGGGTAGTGAATTAACAATGTTTTGACATCGGCAGAAAACAATATTAAATGAATGAGAAATAAGTTTATAATCCTATTTTTTCACCTTCAGATCGTTTTATTTTTATTTTTTATTTTTATTTTATTATTTTTTAGCTTTTTATTGTATTGTTTTTACGACATCTGGTCTTCTTCCGTGGATGGGTTTGTCTGTTTGTATGTCCATGTCCCATAGGATTTTGTGGTTCTCGTTTTCGAGTGCTGTTGCAGGTTTATGCTTGTACCATTTATCTGTACGCTCAAAATGGCCGTATTTTGTGAGCGTCTGGTTGTTCTGTCTCTTTGTTGTATTTTCATATTTAATTGTTCATATGCTTTTGTGTGTGTGTGTGTGTGTGTGTGTGTGTGTGTGTGTGTGTGTGTGTGTGTGTGTGTGTGTGTGTGTGTGTGTGTGTGTTTTAGACATACCTTCATGCGTTGTGGATGTTGGTCTACCTGGAATCATCTCGTTTCTTGGAGGTGGGGGGGGCTGGTACTTGTTTTGGGACGAAGATTTATCATTCCAAAACGATGAATTGGTTTTATAGTTTTTATTCACCTCCAGATGTCGATCGCAGAAGGGTGGAAGTGAATCTCTGGCTTGCGTGGTTTCATTTCTTGGTCTCATTTCCACACACGTCCGCGTCCCCCCATCCCCCAGGAAAGGGGAGGAGACAACTATTAAGCCATCCGTTGCCTTCTATATCCAAAACCTAATCTCCGCGATTCAGCTAGCCTGATTACGTGACTCATACGCATCCGATCAACTGACCCTCACTTGCTGTCAACGTGTCTACAATATAATTTACACACTTCCCTCTATTTCTCGATCCATTTCCTAACATTTATATATGTATTTCCGTATCCCCTATTTACTGTTTCTATCTCCTCCACTTCTTTCTCCACTTTCTCTTTTATTTTTCCTATACTTTCCTTCTTTTGTTATTGGCTGTTCTTTTGTGTTCCCCTGTTATTTCATAGTGGCGTAGATTTTTTAAAATATTACCTACATATATACTAACTTCCGATTTACACCTACCTACTTTTAATTACTATTTACCATATTATGCTTCATTCTCATTTCATTTTTAAATTTCTATATTTGCATTTTGTATAATTCTGGCCCTTCTCTTCCGAATTTAGTTTCAAAATGCCATGGCCTATAGAAATTTTTCTTAACTTTCTCCTTAATTTTCTTAACTTTTCCCTTATTTTTCTAAGGATATAATAAACTTATATATAACTTTTATTCTTCATTATTGATTATATATATTTATATATATATATAAAAGTGAAGGTGTCTGTTTATCTGTGCGTCTGTGTATCTGTCAGTATATGTACATTTCTCTACAAAATAACTACAGACGCGAAATTTGATATACAGAGTACTGAGATTTGGGAAAATCAATGCGATCGGTTTTCGGCCAGAAATTTGGCTGTTTAGGGGTCAAAGTTCAACGATTTGACCTTTGAGGACTCTATCAAACTCCTCCGAAAATTTTGGATCTAAACTCTTGAAATTTTAAATATAGGTTCCTTGGACATGGATCCAACTTAATAACTTAAGAGGTCATAATAGGGGTCAAAGTTTAACAAAATTAAAAAATTGACCGCTTTTTTTTCCTTTCGTTTTTTTTTTTTTTGCTCAATATACACCTCCAAACAATGAAATGCTAGTATATATATATATATATATATATATATATATATATATATATATATATATATATATATATATAGTACTGGGGAGACTGAGTGATAGTAATTATTTATATGGAAAGTGATAAAGCTTAGTCGTTGAAGTTTTAAAAAGGCATTTTATAACAGAGGCAGTGCATCGAATTTATAATTATATATAATTATATATATATATATATATATATATATATATATATATAATTATATATATATTTATACACATATATATATATATACATATATATATAAAGAGAGGGAGGGAGGGAGAGTGGGGTCTATAGCACTTGAAATTTTGGTACTTATGCAGAGTTAGAGCCAGACGTAACTAACCGTCCGCTCGGCTTTGGTTATAACATAGCGTTATGCGCTCGGGATCTAACCGTAATCTAACGCAAGCCGGGAGCTTCTCGATCGTTATCGTTTTTAGTTTATGTGGAGACAGAAATTTTGTAATAATCCTTTTGTCTCCTTCTTAAAGCATATATCGGAAAGCTACCCGGTTGTTGGCGAAGGTTCTTCCACATCTGTTGTCTTTTCTTACTCGGACATCGTCTGATGCGACCGTAGAAAAGTTTACCTAATCCTAAGTGAATATACCGGCTGTCTTAATTTAATTTAATTTTTTTAAAATCGGTAGTTCGGTTAGGGGAAAAAAATTGATGAAAAAAAAATATATGTATAACAAAAAAGTTTATATTAGTTTCAAAAATAAAGAAAAAATGCAAAAAAAAAATACATGAAAACATATTAAAAACTTTTTTTTAAATATTTAACAAAAAAAAATGGTTTTCTCATTAGTTTTGTTCAATTTTATTGACCCCAAAAGAAATCGGGTTAAAATGGCTAAAATTGACACTTTTGTACTTATTAACAGAAATTGAGCCTTGGATTTTAATAAAACTTTCTGGTATATTGTAACTCACTGATTTCTAGATAATTTTGTTTGTCTATTCTATTTTAGGGCTAATAAAAACACTCCATTTTTGGGACTATTTTACCATATTTGTCCAAAATTTTCTCTGTATGTCTATTTCGCAGTTTAGCATGGTGTTGAACTCAAATTTAAATACGATAAGGCGTTGAGGACTTTTGGGGCTAAATGGAGGGGGTTGCAAATGATGGACTTGTTCATTTTCTTTTTTTTTTTGCATGGTGCAGAACTCAAATTTACATATGTTAATGCCTAAAACTGCACTGTTTTATTTTTATTGCGGACATCTTTTCTTACTTGTTGTTTTACGACGTTTCGGCCAACTACTTCTCTGGGCTTCGTCAGGTGGTAACCGCGACGAGATAGGACCTCCGAATCTCCTAACTGCATTCTCAGCAATTACTGCCATCTAATAGTTGTTGTCGAAATTGCTAAGAATGCAGTAAGGAGATTCGAAGTTACTATCCGTCGCGGTTACCACCCGACGAAGGCCAGAGGAGTAGTTGGCCGAAACGTCATGAAACAACAACTAAGAAAGATGAGGATAATAGTTTGCAATAAATAAATTGATAAATAATACTCATCTCAATAACAGAATTCCCATTAAATAATATATAGAACTTTTTTTTGTTGCTATTTTCTAAAATCCATTTTTCATCATGCCCTGATTTCAATCTGTGTGTGTGTGTATGTTTGTGTGTATATGTGTGTGTGTGTGTGTGTGTGTGTGTGTGTGTGTGTGTGTGTGTGTGTGTGCGCGCGCATTAGATATTACAAAATATGGAAATCTATTGATGTGGTTAAAACAATCAAGTGTTAACTATTCTACACTTAGTAACAATTTCCGGGATTAAATTTCGACACAAAGCTGTCAAAATTCACTCACTACTCAAAATTCAACACTGCTGCCAAAATATTGTTACTCCAAAGCACGACGTTCTGCTTTCAAAACTCAACGCCAAAATCTTCACACTTTGCTCTCAAAAACTCTCAACTCCAAAACAGGACGACAAGACTTGCTACCTCAAACGTTTAAATCCAAACTCAACTGAGTCTCTTAAAAACCAGGCTTTCTTTTTCAAACCACATACCCGATCATTAAAGATCATTTTACATTACATAACGCCGTGCCCAGATTTGCTGAATACGGTCTCTTTGCCGTCTGTGCATTGCCATTGGTTCACCCCCATTGCCGGTTGATCCAGCGTTTGCATCTTCATCGTCTGAAATATGTTGTGGCATTCCATCTATATTCAAGTTCTAAAAGGATTGCACCCCCGTAATCATTCATCTTCCCCCACTGCATCATATATCGCGCGTTCGTTGGTTTCACCTAAACCTCTTCTCCTGTTTGGATTCTGGAGAGTCCTTGCTCATCGCTTTCTAGGGATGCATCTTTTGGGTGTCTCCGTTTGTAATAAAAAAAAAAACGATCTATGTGTCAATGCGTCCTCTTTCTGTCCGACCTTAGGAGCGATGTTATAGTGTGACAACGCGTATGACCTCCGACAGACCGCCGATCTCCAACGTCATGTACACCATGGATTTTTCGTTAACTTCTAATCTTCTTATGGCCAGATCGTCATCTTTCTCACTGGCGACTGTCGATGAGAACACATCTGGGCCCACAACTAGAAGAATAGAACAAAATAAACAGGACAAAAGCACAAATACTATATTTGACGGTTAGGGCTTGTGTGGTGGGGGGTCATTTCTTTTTTACACAGTGATCACCACTTATCAAGGCCCGGAAGCCACTCAGGGATAATTCTGCGTCTATGTATGTTTTAATTATTTTGTACGCATGTTTGTGCTTTTTTTTCAATGTATGTAATTTTGTGTGTGTGTGTTTTTGTTTTGTCTTGTTTGGGTTTTTTTTGTATATAAGTTTGTGGGGTTTTGTGTGCCACTTTTTCTTCTATGTGCGTGTATTTATTGCGTTTTGTTTGCCAAGTTCCTATTAGCATTAATTTGGAAACTTTGAGAAACTTACATGTTTACTTCAAATGAAGTGTGTGTGTGTTCGCGTTTGTGTTAATTCTCTGTATGTACGTATATATATATATATATATATATATATATATATATGTGGGTGTGTGTGTGTGTGTGTGCGTGTGTGTGTGTGTGTGTGTGTGTGTGTGTGTGTGTGTGTGTGTGTGTGTGTGTGTGTGTGTTTGTAAGTTATCCTTTGCCTACGTGAGCAGTGTAGTCTTCTTTTACGTATAAATTTAACGAAAATGAATTTCTGAACTATTAAAACACTTTTATTTAAGGGCAGTTTTCTGGGCATTGTTTTATTGAGGGGTACAACTTTTTTAAAAGTATTGAATGTGTTTTATATTTATTTCAGTCAGAATTGGTAAAAAATAAATTTATAGAATAAACTGATCTCCCAGTCAAAATTCTAAAATAATTATTTTCTTTTTTTTTTCTGTCAAGTTTTTTAGAATGTTAAGTCACACATAATTGCCTAAAAAGTAGAAGTTGGAAGGAAATGATTTAGTTACGCGTGATATTATGTGTCGTTCTATGTACTTATCTTCACAGTGATGCAGGTTTAGACGCAAGGTTGGTTTATAATGTGCAGACTCCAGCTCTCAAAGAAGAAGCATTCTAAATTAGGCTTTAAAAAATTGCCTCAGCCTGGGATTATTTCATGTTTCACTGATCGAAGACAGAAAAAAATAAAGTGGAGTATCAGAACAGGTACTACACTTTTAATTATTTATTTGCTACAAAAATTAACGTAGAACAATGTCGTCAAAAGTGTGGGAAAGTAGATATCGTTGGTTATCCTCTATCTTACACTATCTTATTCTTAGCTAGAATCATTTCACTCACTTTTCAATATGTTGAATATATATATATATATATATATATATATATATATATATATATATATATATATATACACATATATATATATATATGAGCAAACAGTTAAGAAAATATGTTAAAAACATTTTGAAATGAGTTAAAAACATATTTAATTTGAAAAGGAAATATATATATATATATATACATATGTGTGTGTGTGTTTGTGTATTAATACGTTTTAAAAAATGCATGCAAAATGACGTCATTGGTAGGGAAAAATAAATACTTTAAAAAGGAGATCACATTAGAGACAGAGATAACGTTCGAGATCTCGTTAGAGGTGTGGATGACATTCGAGAGGACGATTACGTGAATGACGTCACAGCGGCAATGAGAAAATGAGGAAATAAATTTCGGCGTACGACAAAAAAAAAACGTGTTGAATTTCTCTTCTATTCTTTGCCTCCTTTGCGACTGAGACCACAACGTGTTGGTTCCCGGGCAATGTTACATTACTGGGTTCGGCATAATTTGACCCAAAAAATTTTTGATATGCCGTAAAATCAATTAGCAAAACCTGTACGTGTGTGACGTCACATTCGTTTCTTATAGATCTCCACATATCCTTAGATAACTAAGCTTAACTCGACTAATGTCTCAGCGATTCCCACATTTCGTAATATTCACAACCAACTAAACTAGATACTAGTGGATCTACTCTTTCGATATTTCACAGGATAGCTCGCGTTCAAATAATTCTTTGGCAGTTTGGCTAGGGAAAAGAACATTATACTTAATCTTTACTGTCTTTGGTCACTGTGTTAAAAATAGTCTTTGCGCGTTTATTTATTATTTATTTATTTAATTGTTTACTTTACTGATCGTTTTCTTTTTACGGGTATTTTTACGTTTCGTTTACGTTTATCAATGTTCTTACATATATGTGCGTGGGTGTGTGTAATCTCTTACGTATGTTATGTGCAGTTCACTGTTGTATGTGTGTGTGTGTGTGTGTTCTTTACACCGTTTCTTGCCTTGAAAGTCTCCGAGATGTATATGTGCAACAATAATGTGAACATACCTGCTTGCTTAGGCCAGCGGATGATATCTTCTTGGACGCTGGTCTCCATCTCGTTGGGGAGTGGTTACTGCAGACAGATTAATTAATGACAACAAGATGGGCTGAAGCTTCAATCTTTTATTCAAGGCAAGCCTATATCTCGAACCCTGGTTGTCGGGGAGAGACCCGAAATCTCCCGTTTGGTTTTTCTGCTGGGCAAAACCACTCTCGCCATGTAGTCGTCAACCGGAAGGCCTCGACCACAATTCCCGTGTTACCCCTAATTTCCGGTGCATTCTATCTAGGTGTTCAAAAGATGACTTGAGTTTGACGCCTGTCAAACCTAACCATTTCTGACGCCGCTAAATCGCTGATGGGAAACAAAATATGCTTACATAACTTTCTATCTCTAAAACTACCTATATAGCATTTAAGCTGGGATTCCCAATACTACAATTGAAGGAGAAATAATAATAATGAATGTATTGCATGGATGTGTTGCTAGAGCAATTTTTATTTTTGTTCTAATCGGGACTCATCAGGGAAGCTTAGAACTTAATGGCCCCTTGCTAAACCCTCACCATTGTAATGGAAGGATCAAGGGCAAGTGGAGTACTCATGGAAATTGAGTGGCGCCCTCCCCTATGTAACAGAGCGCATATGGCGGCTATATGAAATACTGTGCCGTAAGCAAAATGACGTCACGGTAAAAAAAAAGACAAAAGACTATAAAAAAGAAAAAAGAGAGAGCACGTTAAAGAAGACGAGCTCGTTAGAGATGTTCGAGAGGGTAGTGATCAGAGAGAAGGGACACGGATGAAAATCCGGGAAAATACCCTGGAAATAAATGTTGTTGTTACAACACGAAAAGGTGAGTTCGAGTTATCCTTTGTCTTGGTCTCCTTTGCGACGTAGACTGCATACAACGTGTGGGACCCGAGTGTAAATGTGTGTAACGTTACACATACACCTCAGTGTAGCAGCTAATTAAAAGGGAGCCTTCGAGTCGCCTTCGAATATAGCCAGTCACTTTGTTTATTTTTCTAACTCTGCCCTCAAGCAAAAAAAAAATAGGAACAAAAACTGCTTTGTGATTTTCAATAGAAGACACTCTTCGTCAAGTTATATTGATCGTAAACAAGTCCTCATCTCGTTGGCTACGCGTGTGTTCTTTTCTTTTCATTGGTTGGCGGTTTCCGTTTTTAACTGTCAGTCTATTATGCAATCGTCCAATAAAGAAACCTCCATTTGGATTATCTGCACACATAACGCCACAGGAAGGACGCTTCCGGTCTCCCAATGGATCATATAAATCTTCTATCTTATAAGTTTTATTATTTTTCCAACTCGCATTTATGAACGACAATGATTAATGGTGAGAAATAAAAGAAAGACCTCCTGCGACAGTATTGCGCAATTTAATAGGTTTTCTGTCCGAGATAAGCTAATTATGTATCTACCGTTAAAACAAAATGCTGGACAAAGAGTCAGTTCCCAGCAGTGCAACAAGTAGCGCCAATAATTGCGAAAAGCTTTTAACCTTATGTGCAAAAAATACCCTGGATAATCTATTTACTTGTTTACGGTTGGGTTGGACATTTAGAGATGCGAGATGCACCTCTATGCATCCATAGTAAACGAAATGCAGCACGAACAGAAACAACAAAACCTGCTTTAAAACAACAACGAAATGTTTATTTCCGTGGCAGAACGTGAGGAAAATGGAGAGTTATAAGTTAGGCTGTCGAGTGCCAGCTAGCAATTATTTTTAGGTGAAGATCGTCTATACTTGAGTGTCCAGTAGACAAGGACAGGAGAGAGAAGAGGGGCCTTTGTACGATGTTTGCCGGGTTCTCTCTGCTGATCGACCGTGGCTCTCAAAGAGGGTATTTATTTATCGTATCAGGAAGTACATGGTTAAAAAAAAACTCGCTTTATAGATTTAAGGTATAAATCTCACCCACTACAAGAACTGTGACACCAGGTTCGTAAAGTGTGATTGAGGTCAGCGTTTCAAAAGAGGGAGCACTCTGACTTGAAACAAATGCCTGGGCAGCCCCGTCGATATTCCCTGTGTTGCATAGTTCTTATTAGAAGATGATTGATGTTATATATTTGTTGTTGTTCATTTTAGTAGAGAGTCTTAGAGTGTTCATGTTGTGTGCAGATATATCGCGTATATATCAAGAATGAGAGAGACAGTTCTGTATATATAATAGACAGTGTACATGTTTATACAAGAGAGCCGACGACATGTAATACACAATGAGATGAGAATTTAGATATATTGATAGATAGACCGAGATATAGTTTGTTTGACATTTATGTTTGACAGTTCTGTGAATGGAAGTGTTTCTATAAACATTGACACATATATTTCTTACCTATTTATGAGATGATGATTTTCACAAGTTCTTTTAATATAAATGGACAATACCTTTTCTGTTGAATACATAACACGAAGACGCAGATACAAAAAGATGAAGTTGTTTATTATACCATATGATATGACCGATCAATGGCTTTGCATCAAGGAATTCAAGTCTTACATGATTCTTCTTCTACCCCTGCTTCCAAGGTTCTATGTCATCTCTGTCTCTGACTCCTCTCTTCTCCCATGACTGACTGAGTCCGACCGACTGAGTGTTTTAACTGGCTATATTGAGACCCATGACGTTATTGCATGACCAACACGTGCATATAAGACACCTGGCCTGACATGCCTCCGTGTTTAAGCATGCATGTTACTCACGTGTTTCAACTCCGATTTCTCTAACCTATTTACAAATATGTTTTCCATTGTTCTGATCTAGATTCCTTATTTTAATTTCATTTCAATAACAGAAACAAAATTCATCATTACATTCCTTTCTCTATACACAGATATCTAACTATTTTGTGTGAGCTAAACAATGGCAATTCCACATTCCTTATTTTCACTAACATTCTATATTTCACTAACATTATGTATTCTGTATTTATTTTAACTTATGATTAGAATTCTCAATTCCAAATCTAGCTTCGCAAGTTCGAATCCTTGAATATCCTATTTCATATTTACTCACAAGAACAGGCGGCTGTTCCATAACACCAGGTGAGAGCGCCTCCGGCGATCAGCAATAAACTAACCCCTTCTCAAAGAGAGAAGTCAAAGCCTAGGAGAGTGGACCTCCTAGGACTGCACAGAATTTTTACACCCACCACAAAATCAACAGGGACCGTATCTTTACAGGAATGGTCTAATCTCTGTTGATTTTAGGGGCTGGGAAGTTCCTTAGGGCACAGATTGAATCAATGCACTTTGCACGCTGATTGGTAAATACGTGGCCAAATCGCTTAGCATGGGTATTGATTCCCGAGTGAAAATAAATCTTTAACTTATTCATGACTGCTACATAACCCATTTCTTTGTCATCGATTAGTTGTGTCTTATTTTTATCAATCAGTTGTGTCTTCGCTTTCTTGTCGATCAGCTGTGTTTTATTGTAACCCTATCGTTGGTCGAGAAGTGTAGACAGGTGTGTCTGTACCAACGAGACGTCTTAGGAAGGACTCTTATCGCCCAGGCATCGACCTGCCGATCTGCAGAAGAGTACAATAGTTACATTATTTGGTTCACATTACGGCAATACCATTGCTCATAACGTTTAAGCCAACGTTGCAAAAGATCCTTAGAGAAATTAGCCTTGTGTCATTTGAAGTATTGTTTTTTTCTGGGACTTGAAGATTCAGTGAACAGTACTGGCGGTACTTGAAATACAATTAAGAATTACTTAATAATATTATCCGATCATGGCTGACATAACGTCCATTCCGTGGAGACAACCGACAAGATGCACTTGAAGAAGGTCGGTGGTTACATTGGCCGAAACGTTATGGGTATAACATCCAAGGTAAGAAGATGCATACATGTTTTAACAGCGTCGGCCACCACGGCTCTCTAAATTGTAGAGCTATGGTAATCTCGGGAAGAAAAGTAAATGTTGTATAGCGAGGGATGGGGGTCATAGAATGGATGATACGTAATGTAACGGTGTGCATACCGACGACGACGCCATATTACTTGGGGAATTCGCATTTATAATAGAGGTGATGCAGGTAAAGAGAGAAGGCATTAATGAACAGTTATTTAAACACGGAGGAGAGATTCCGGATCGATGAGTGATTTGGTTGGTTGGTTGGTTGTTTCGTTTTACGGCATATCAACCCTTTTCGGGTTATTTAATGCCGAATCCAAGGATTTTGAAGAAAATTTTTTAATAGAATGTATTTGTTTTCAAGTCGGTTTCTATTAAACCCATAGTTGGGACCCTAACAGATACTACCACTCCGGGTCAGAGTGGACCTGGGAGCAATGGTAATTAAAGGGTGGTTCCACACTCCCCAAATCCCGGGAGCTGGGGCCTCACCACTGGATATAATTTAAGGTCATATCCAGGACCTTGATCGATGAGTGAGATACAGTCAACACTTTGGAAAGCGACTTCATATACGACTTTCATATACGACGGCAAAGCGTGATGATACATAACAACAGGAAACAACACATTACCTTCGTTGAAGTGATGTAGGAAGACAAAGGTTTACATAATAATATGAAGACATTTGTTTTCCAGCTGGAGATGGGAATTGATGAGAATTCGATGCCTGGCAAAATTACTACATTGTCTCGCCTTCCTCTCCTTCGTTTCCAAAGAAGCTTAGGCTAATCTCTATCCAACCCAACTCAAACTGAACTCTGAGTGAACTGTCTGCCTTAACTCTAGTCGAACAACTGTATATATTGATTCTATATTTCTTTGTGACGCCAGAACGCGGCCAAACAGTGCATGTTTTGCACATGGACATTGATAGTGCATAATCTCATTTTCAGCTGGCCTACTCCCAGGCATCTCCACCAATCTTAAAATGGTTCTGGAGTTATTGCTTCGTGGATGAACTCTCCTATGTTGCAGCACACAGCATGGCCGAACCAACAAAGTCTCTTCTTGATTAAGGGGAATGACCTTGCATCACATCAAGATTTGTGTATTGCAGACAAGGAGTGTAGTAGACCAAGGAAGAGCCATCTTGAATTTGTAGGATATGACCTTAAACTATATCCGATGGTGAGGCCCCAGCTTGCGGGCTTTGGGGGTGTGGAGCCACCCTTTAATTGTTATTGCTCCCAGGTCAACTCTGACCCGGAGTGGTAGTACCTGTTAGAGTCCCAACTATGGGTTAAATAGAAACCGACTCGAAAAAAAAATATTCTATTAAAAAATGTTCTTTAAAATCACTGGATTCGGCATTAAATAACCCGAAAAGGGTTAATATGCCGTAAAACAAAAACAACCAACCAATCCAACACGTGTTCTGGCAACGCAAAGAACATTCCTTAATTTCATTGTCCGCTTATTCCTCTGATCTAACTTTGTTTTTATAGTTGTTTCTAGCTACAATGGATAATTCCACTGCATTCCTGGAATCATATCTAAATAGCAATACGTATTTATCTTACTTTTAATAACTGAGTTCGATTCCAACATTCTCCTTTAATAATAATTATATTCGACCCTAATTACTTCGTTTCTAACTAAATACCGGGATTTGTTCCCTTCAATATACAATATATAGAAGGTAGTTTCCTGTGTCTGTCCGTCTTGATTCGGAATGTATCCCTCCACCCCATGAGGTAAACGCGCCCCTAGATACCAACATGGAAAGTTCTACGACTCAGCACAGTACATACAGCGCCTAGCCTTCCCAAAATGTTACCCATCTGGTACTGGCCAGGCCCAACGTTGCTTAACTTGGGTGGTCTAGCGAGAACCGGTGTATCAACGTGATTTCGTGTATCAACGTCAAGATAAGAATAATCCAAATAATAAACAATATTTAATTAACTGATTTTATATGATTTTCACCTCCACATAAATTATAGATGTTTTACTGTTAGATTAGTATCAAATGCTAAAACGAACTTTTAAAAATGCATCTATTTTATAAATTGATTTCTGAACTGACAACAATGTGCAATGAATGTCAACGCGACGCGATCATATCTTGCTCATTTGTTGATTCGAAATCGACAGTACCATATTTTTCTACTTTTCTGTAATCATTCAACCACTACCGTGTTTGAATATATAGTTGTGACAGTTTTAGTCATTTAGAACTGCTTTAAAGCTTCACTGCTCACTCATTTTCCACCCAAATTTTAAATAATAATTACAGTTTATAGATCACCTTCTCAGCTATATGGTGAAAGAAAAAATTTAATTTTCTTTCAGTGAAACAAAAATTATGATGAATTATTTACTGGTGTTCAAAATCATAAAAATATGTAAGGAGGTGACCGACGCTTTAATGACTGATTTCATAGCAGGCACGTCGCTTCAGCGACTACTGTTGCTACTAATTCACTGATGTCGCGAAAATAGAGGTAACACGTGAAACAGTGAGAGTGAAAGCATGAAAGGGAGATACTTGGGGGATTTTATTGAACATAATAGTTAACTAAAGATGATCATCCCATAAGAAAACCGAAAAAAGCTAACAGGGAATGTATTAAAATGAATGTTTAAAAGAATATGCAAATTAGCTAGATCTTATTCAGATGAATGCAATTCAACGAACCATATATGACAAAGTTGTATTTTCTTTTTAAATAAAGAGATAAAAGTTATATATATATATATATATATATATATATATATATATATATATATATATATATATATATATTAGTAGGTTATGGAAATATATGTGAAAATTAACATACACAGAATTTGTTGAGTTTAATTCCCTTAAGAATCCGTCAACTTATAATGTATAGAATTCATGATACTATTATCTAGCTCTATTCACGTATTGAGCACTGTTGAATAATAAATGCCCAAAATGAATATATAAAATATACGAGGTTTCTTCAATAAGTTTCCAGATTTTTTTGTATAGGCATTTAAAATTGTTGTAGACTCCTGAAAATTAGGTATGTTAATGCTATACATTTTATGAGATGACTGATCAATTTTATGATTTCAGGTTCAAATGAACAGGTACAACATGAATTGGAATACACCCTACTAAAGCCTGATTGTCACAGCTGGTGAATTTCAGAAATGCAATCTGAACGTGAGTACACTTTAGGAGAACGATATGCAAAAGAAATCTGTTTTAAACTTGAATAAAATGCCACAGAAACATATGGAGTGCTTCAGACTGCTTTCAGACAATGTCGCATGAATCAAGCATTAGTATTTTGAGTGGCATAAGGGATTCAAGAAATGCAAGGAGTCGATAGGGGGGGTAAAGGTGTAGAAGGATTAAGGAAGTTCGAACATCATAGTTGATTGGCCAAATAAAGAATTTCATGTATAAAGATCGTCGTGTGTCTATAAAGACAATAAAGGCAGTTTGATGTCAGTGTGGGAACTGGCCACATAATTATTCACAAGGAACTGAAGATGCAGAAGATTTGGTTGAAGTTTGTCCCCAGAATGGTGTCCACAACTCCATCATTGTCACAGACTATTTGACCAAGATGGGCATCAAGTCAGTTCCTCATCTTCCGCAGATTTCAAATCTTGCTCCCTGTGACTTTTGTATATTCCCTTAGTTCAAAGGAAACCTTATAGGTTGCAATCATAAGACAATTGAGGAGATAAATCAGGTAGTGATGTTGACGATTGACACACTCATACAAGAGGACTTCCCAGGAGTCTTCTACCGTTGTACGTCTACTCTTGTACTTTTTGTTGGACCTGTACACCAAGTGCATTGCAGTCGGGGGAGATTACTTCGAAGGGGGACTAGAGTTTCATGTGTGTACCATCAATAAAAATACCCATACGAAAAAAGTCTGGAAACTTATTGAAGGCACCTCGTATCTCCTTATAACATTTTCTACGGATACATGAAATAATTATAATATATATGTGTATATACAAATGCGTATGTAATGTGCATGGGAATATAAAAATTGTTTAGAAAAAAATGATGCAATGGTTTGTCTCCAGGTAAAGAAACGCTAATGGAACTGACTTCCGGTTCCTTCCGGCAACTTCCGTTAGAAAATTTTAGCATTTTTTTTATTCTCCACTTATCCTGCCTCTTGTGCACAAAACAATAATTTATTATTTCAAAGTTGCTTCCAATAATTCTGGCTGCTAATAAGTTACCAGTTAAATGACATGAATTATTCGATTGAGATCCAATTTCCGCTTCTCGTCAACTTCAGAATCAGACTCTTTCTCCATCCCTCTCCCGTTACCATTTCTTAGTTTTATTCATAGGAAATTCAGCTTGACATATAATAAATGATTTATTTATTTAACAGTGATTTTCTTTTAGAGACTTCCTATGTGACTGTCAGTTCACAATCCTTTCAACGAGAACCCAATATAAAATTAGGTTCCAGTGTAGGGAAGGTCACCAATACAAGTTGTTCAACTACCATCATCTTCAGGAATACAAAGGGCGCTCAATAAGTAATGCCTCTGGCCCACTTTCAGTACTCTGATCTAGCTAAAAATCTGAACGTGCAATGATTTATATCTCTATGGGTCATGTGAAAAATTGCAGCTCTAAACAAATTGCGGTTTCTGATTTACAGATATTTGCGCTGAGTCAGATGTGAAATGCAGCTTATTAGGTGTCATGCAGTGATTCGGTTTTTGTATTTGCAAGGATACTTTTCGTGAGATGAAAGAAACGTATAGTAATAATGACTCATCATATGACCTTGTAAAACGTTGGCATCGTGAATTCAAACATGACCGGAAATCTATAAAAACAGCACCAAGACCTGATCATCCCCCACCATCTTCTACCATTAATGAGGCATCCCTCAGTCAAGATGAGACTGCTATTTTGGAAGACTGACGTGCGACTATTCACCAAAGAGCCTTAAAGGTCAAGATTAGTCAAGAATGTGTTGATGATTGGTTGTTGGTTAGTTGTTTTTGTTTTACGGCATATCAACCCTTTTCGGGTTATTTAATGCCGAATCCAAAGATTGAAGAAAAAATTTTGTTGTGTCTGCATAAATAGTTAACAAGAACACGGAAAGTAAAGGTATACAAAAATATATTAGGAAGAAAAGTTATATACATATTTACATGTCTTCAGATATACTTCAGTTGGAGATATTCCGGCAGGTGGCGAGTTGCATGTCTTACTGGAGGTAACATAGGCGTCTTGCCTATTTTGCGGTCGTTGCCAAACTCTCCCGATATTGGTGATTGATACCTTTATATATTTCACTCACGCGCCTATATTAATTAGTAGGCGTCTCCACAACACCCTCTCCCAAGATTTGAAGTCATGTAGATTTCAATATCTTTTCCTCTTGGGGTTCATTATAATTGGTTCTGTAAACTTTCTTTTCCTTCCCGATCTTCTCGGTTCGGGCATGGGTTGTGGTGGTTCGATATCAAACGCTTCGTATAGTATATCAATTGAATCTTCCTTTTCATCAGTTTTGTCATGTTCGTTGTCTTTTATATGACGTATTCTCAATTGATTTTGATGTCTTTTGTGTATCCCTTTTGAACCTTTTATCATGTAGACCAAGTCGCCGATACGTTTATCTACCGTACTAAACTCCCAATATGAAATATTATTTTTCATACATTTAAAATATACACGATCACCAGGTTTTAACCTTTTACGTAATGTGTGCGTAGTTTGATGGACGATTGCTTGCTTTGGTATTAATTTATCAAATAGTGATTTTATTTTTCTAGCAAACATTAATTCTGCTGGCGATAATTTCGACGGTGTATTTGGGTTCTTAGTTATCCTGTATATTTGCAGGAAGTATTGTAATGCTTTATCCGTCAGGGTCCCTATTGATTTTCTAAGTGTACGCTTTATCGTGTCTACGAACCTTTCTGCTAATCCATTTGATGAAGGATGGAACGGTGGTGTAGTTACATGTTTTACCTGAAAACTGTCACAAAAGTCCTTGAAATCACTTGATGTAAATTGTGTTCCGTTATCTGTGACTATAATGTCTGGCACACCAAACCGTGCAAATATTTCATGCAGAAAACTTATTGTGTTATTTGTCGTCGGGTTCTTGAAACGTTTTACTTCAGGTCATCTGGAAAAACTATCTACTACGATTAGGTAGTAATGTTCCTTCGGTCGGTCCAGCAAAGAATGAATACGTGACCATGGATGATCATTTTTTTCCAAGGTTTATAGACTATCAATGGTGCCTTTGCGGCTAACGCACAACCTTTACACTTGTTTACTGTTAGTGCAATATCCACATCCATGTTACGCCAGTAAACGTAACTCCGCATAAGTGCCTTCATCCTATTTATATCCGGGTGTCCTGTATGAAAATCACGTAAGATCTACAAGGTTTTCGGGATAACAACTCTTTCACTATATAACAAAACATCATTGCATACGGAAAATATGCTTTGCATTTTTTCATCATTTTCCCTTATTTTTTTTCTTTATGTCTGTGATGACATCGTCATTTTCAGCCTCCCTTTTTATATCGGTTAACGTGACTGCTAATTCTTTTATTATATTCGCCACCATGTTTTTTCTTTATGATTGGAACGTATAGCTGCAATTACTGACTCTTCAGGGGTTTCCTCCATGTTCGGTATAAGCCTTGACAGGCCATCCGCATGACTTATTTTTTCGAACCCAGATGTTTTATTAGAAAGTCATAATTTAGCAAGATCGTACCCCAACAGAGTAAGCGATTTGTCGTATATACTGGCAAGTCCTTTTTTGAGCTGAAAATTGTCACTAGGGGTTTGTGATCTGCTTCCAGTATAAAGTGTCTCCCGTACAGGTAACGGTGGAATTTCGTCACCGCGAAAATAATGCTTAACCCCTTTTTTCTATTTGAGAGTAAGCCTTTTCTGCTGGAAGTAGTGTCCTTGAAGCGTGAGCTATAGGTTTCTTCGATCAATCTGGCAGGATGCATGCTTCTATACCATACGAGCTCGCGTCGCTCGCAACACTTATTTCTATTTATGGGTCGTAATAGGTTAAAAATAGATCGGATGTCAACGTCTTTCTAATTTTCTCAAATGCGTCTTGACATTCTTTTGTCCATATCCATGGTGTTTCTTTCTTTAATAACTCGTTAAGCGGAGCTCTGAGGTCGTGCATTCCTTTGATAAATACTTGGTAGTATTTTGCGAGACCTAAGAAGCTCTGTAGAGTCGTCACATTATGTGGTGCCGGCATGTTTTTAATTGCTGTCGATCTTTCCGGGTCTGGGCGTTCACCGTCTTTATTTATTATTTGCCTTAAATATTTGATTTCGTCTAAACAAAATTCGCATTTGTTTTCTTTCACCTTGAATCCGTATTCATTTATTCTTGTGAATACTTCTTTAGATGCTCTTGGTGTTCACTTATGGACGCGCTCCTGATGATTATGTCATCCAGGTATGCACAAGCACAATCTATTCCGTTCAGCATTGTATCCATTGCTTGTTGGAAAATCGCCGGCGCGACTTTGATCCCGAAGGGTAGACGGTTGTATCTGAACAACCCTTTGTGCGTGTTAATGCATAATATCTTTGAACATTCTTCTTCCATCGGAATTTGTAAATAGGCGTCGGACAAATCTATTTTTGAAAAAATTTTGCCACCATTTAGTCTGGCAAATATCTCCTCAGGGCTTGGTAAAGGGTAATGGTGGTCTTTTAATTTATCGTTTTGGTCCGTAGAAAAGTCTGCACAGACTCGAATTTGTTCCGACTTTTTTTTTTTACGTACACCGTAGGGGCTGCCCAGATGCTAGTTTCGATTTTCAATAAGTTTTTTCGAGTCTATCTAGCTCGCTATTTATTTTGTCTAAACCGGCGAACGGTACGTTCCGTTTTTCCTTAAACACCGGTGTTGCATCCTTTTTTTAGCTCGAACGAAGCCTTAAATTTATTGCATCTTCCCAGTCCAGTAGTAAATATTTCTGGGAATTTCTTTTTTAGATCTTTTTTAATATTTTTTGATGTTTGGGTGCAACTGGTTATTTTTGTCCAAAAAGCGTTCATTAGTTTATCCCAAAGATTGAATTTTTCAATCCAATCAATTCCCAGTAAGTTCTCGCTTTCTTTAATTACGAAGATTTTCAATTTCTTCGTCGTGCCATTTGTTCTCATTTGGTGTTTCTCTATTTTTTGTTCTGCAGCAAACACTCTTATGTCCAACTTTATCGCAATTGTAGCACCTGATATTTTTTTAAGGACAATCCTTTTCCAAATGCTTTTCATCACATTTTCTGCAATTATTAACTGATACTGCCTTTTTATAATTCCTTTGACTATTATCGTAATTTCGTTTTCTGTAGTTATAATTTGAGTATTTATAATTTGAGTATTTTTTTTTTAATTTTGACTAGTCTCAAAATTTCTTTGTCCTGAGTTTCTGAAAGGTTCTTTTAATTTTCCTAATGTACGCCACTCCTGCTTCTTCTATATCCCTGGAATCTTTTTTTAGTGATACTCCCCTTTGGCAATCTTCTGCTAATTTCTGCAATGTCAGGCCTTGTTCTGTCTCTAATTTTGAGAGAACGCGTCTTCGGATCTCTGAATTTTTTGTGGATACTAGACTCTGTGCAAAGATTAAGCATTTGAAATCGTCCACCGTGAGTTCCGATAATTTGAAGTTGTCGCAGTTTTTGTTTACTACTGACGCGTATGTCAGGTAGTCCTGCTCATCAGTTTTCTTAAGATTCATACATGACCATCTCTTGTGGAAAAGAGACATGTTCGGCCCGAATAACTCCTTAAGAAGCTTTTACGGTCTCAGCGAAATCTAACTGATTCGTTCTCCTTGGCAATATGAAATCAAGAAATTTGCAATGTTCACTGGTACCAAGCTTTTGACGTAATAAACTTACTTTCTTTACATTTGGCCAGTTTTCGCAGTATGTTTCGAAAATATATTCATACCTCTTGAAGTATGCATCAAAAGTTTTATCCTCTTCCGGTACGTATGTGAACAAATCTATGCTGTTAACAATTGTTATGTTGGAGAAGGTTGTATTACTTTCTTGTATGGAATTAGCTGTTAATCTTTCTAATAGTTCTTTCTGTTCAAGTTGCATCTGCGCGAACTTTTCTTCCTGTCTTTCTAGGCATTTTATGGGTCGTTCATTTTGTCTTTCGTCTCTTTCTGCGTATAGCGCTTGCTGTTCTTTTTGTAAGATCTGCGGATCCTGCATGAACTGTGTCATTATTTTAGCAAATTCCTCCATCTTTTTTTTTCAAAGAGTAGAAAAATCAGTCTATTTTACTAATTCGCTTTTTTTTTACAAGAACTACGAACAACCGTTTTTAGGTTCGCTTCTTTTTTTTGTGTCAACCGAATTCTATCGATATATTATTTTTTTTGCGTTGACCCTTTCTTTTTCCCTTTTTCTGAGGGATAAAAAAATGTATTTTATTTTTTTTCTCTTAATCCGTTAAGTTTTGATTATGTACAAGGAAAAAATCCTTTCTTGGTACAGCTGAAAAAAGAAATATCACTTTTCTCCTTCAAGACAATTTGCATAAATTAGTTCATGGTGTACTAGCGAAAACACCTTTTTTTCTTCTTTGACTTCCGTAGTCACTTTGAAATGGTCACTTTTCTCCTTCAAGGCAATTTGCATAATTTAGTTCACGGTGTACTAGCGAAAAAACTTTTTTTTCTTTGACTTTCGTAGTCACTTTGAAATGGTTATTGGCATTTTACTTTCAAGTACCATGTGTTTGATTAACTCGTTCGACAATTTTTGTAGTTACTTTCGTTTGTTTTGAGTAAATCTTCGCTCGACAAATTTTTGTACTTACTTTCGTTTGTTTTTCTTTTGTTTGTTTGTTTTTTCGACCGTGATAACTTTCCGCGAAAACTATTTTTCCAATACTGTGGCTGTGTCTAACAATGAATTCTCGAGTAAATATTTTTCAAAACCCTCGATGTTACTGTTATGTTCAAACAGTAGATTTTTTTTTCTTCGAATACGTTTTTTTTTTTCAATCTTTCTCGAGTAAGTTTTTTTTTTTTTCGTACACCACTGTTGAGTTTAGTTGTGTATTTTCCTGCGTAAGTCTTTTTTCGAATTCTTGACGCCACTGTTGTGTTTACTAGTGGATTTTATCCTGCGTAAGTCTTTTTTCGAGTTCTTGACGCCACTGTTGTGGTTACTAGTGGATTTTATCCTGCGTAAGTCTTCTTTTTTTTAATACTCGACACCGCTGTTGTGTTTTAGTAGTGGATTTTATCACGCGTAAGTCTTTTTTCGAATTCCCATCCCCACTGTTGTGTCTGCACAAATAATTAACAAGAACACGGAAAATAAAGGTATACAATAATATATTAGGAAGAAAAGTTATATACATATTTACATGTCTTCAGATATACTTCAGTTGGAGATATTCCGGCAGGTGGCGTGTTGCATGTCTTACTGCAGGCAACATAGGCGCCTTGCCTACTTGGCGGTCGTTGCAGAACTCCAACGGTATTAGTGATTGATACCTTTATATATCTCGCTCACCCACCTATGTTAATTAGTGGGCGTCTCCACAACAATTTTTTAGTAGAATATATTTGTTTTCAAGTCGGTTTCTATTTAACCCATAGTTGGGACCCTAACAGGTACTACCACTCCGGGTCAGAGTTGACCTGGGAGCAATGATAATTAAAGTGTGGTTCCACACTCCCCAAAGCCCGCAAGCTGGGGCCTCACCACTGGGTATAGTTTAAGATCATATCCAGGTCGTGTGTTGATGA
>NC_136513.1:80252204-80294704 GCF_053919585.1 Euprymna scolopes | reverse complement strand
AAAAAATAAAAATTAAGAAATTTACGTGCGGAGTTTGAACCTACAGACCACGTTATGCAACAAAATAAAAAAAAATCCGCTATCAACTTACCCATAGTAGAATTTTCATGGCCCGTTGTTCTATCGTTGTTGCGAAGCGACGGCATGGAAAAAATGGCTTTACCGATGATAGATAAATTATCAGGTCATCCCATAAGTTCTGTCAGAATTTTTACCTTTGTTTTTAAATTGAACGTAACTTTAAAATATTGCGTATATTGTTTGTGTTTTTTGTTTGTTTGTTTTTTTTTTTTTTACATTTTTCTGTTTAAATGCATTTTAACTGATTACATTATTTTATAGAACGATAAAATGCAAATTTGCTTGATTGCAACCCTGGAAATGCCTAAGAATCATTTGAAGCATATAATGCATTATGAGTTCAAGAAAGGAAACTCAGCAGTCAAAGCGGCTAGAAATATTCACTCAGATTATGGAAAGGAATGTATGAATGAAAGAACTTGCAGAAGATTGTTTGCGAAATACACAAGTGGAGATTTCACTCTTGAAGATGAAGATCGAACCTGACGTCCAGTTGAGTTTGATGATAAGTTTCTTGAAGAAAATCCTGTTTTATCAGTTGAGGAATTGGTAATAAAACTGAGTTCAAACAATACAACTGTTCATACTCATCTTCAATAACTTGGGAAAAAATGGGTGCCTCATGAATTGTCTTAAATCCTGAGTCGCATCTGCTCTTCCCTCCATCCTTGCAAACTTGTTTTTACCTTTTTTGGATAAACTTGTGAGGAAAAATGGATCTTTTATCGAAATGTTAAGCGTCGTAGACAATGGTTTGGTAAAGGAGAAACACCTCAGCCACAGCCGAAAAAAGAACTTCATGGGAATAAGGTTCTTCTTTCAATATAGTGGGATTAGCAAGGAATAATCCACTTTGAATTGTTACCACCTAATGCAACAATTAATGCTCAAATCTAGTCAGCTGTTAGAGTGTTTGAACCAAACTTTGAGAGAAAAAAGACTTGCTTTAGTGAATCGAAAAAGGATGATGCTTCACCAGAACAATGCATGACTCCACACAGCAAGAATCACCTCACAAAAGATGGAAGAACTTGGTTAAGAGAAAATTCCTCGTCCACTCTATTCTCCTAACCTTGCTCCATCAGACTACCATTTGTTTCGTAGCTTAAAAAATCATTTGGAATAAACAGCTTTTGTATCGCAGAAAGATGTTGAAACTGACATTTGTGAGTTCTACGAATCGAAGGCCAAAGGATTTTACAGTGATGGAATTAATAAGCTTGTTAATAGACGGAAAGAAAGTCTTGGATAATCAGGGAAAGTATATTGATGATTAAATCTTTAATATTTCGTCACTTCTTTTCTTTAATTTGACAAATCAAACTTTGCTTCTCGCCAAAAATTTCATTATGTTATTTAAATTATAACAAGGCCGATAGCCATTAGTCGCGTGCTCTCGTGTAATAAATGAATGTGTGGATGTAGGATTGACATGAAATTCTAAAAGATAAACTAAAATGACCGAAAAATGGGCTTAAATGATTTAAATAAATAAAAAGTAAATTACTTAGAATGACTTTAATGAACTTAAGAATGAATTGAATGACCTTAAGAGTGACTTGAATGCTTAAAAAATAAGTGGAATTCTTCAAAAACAACTAGAATGATCTGGAGAATGACTTGAATGGCTTTGAGACTAACTGGTTGTAAAGTGGGTGATCATTTTACATTAAATTAATACAGAAAAGTGATACGCGAGTTTATATGGCAAAGTTACAAACATAAGTACAGTAAGTGTAGTAAGAACAGATACTACACTTTGATCTTGGCCAAAAGGTCAAGAAAAGAGTTTTTATTTGCTCCCCAGCGAGCAAATTAGGCACAAGGCCGATTTTTAATGTAAGGAGTGAAGGGAACATAGGGGACCAACTCCCCGGTGAGTAGGGGAGCTGGATAATGGCAATTGGTATGAAGGGTTGCCCCTACATTGGCCAAGGTCTTATATGTAGGGTTGGTATTTATTTGCTCCCCCACCGAGAAAATTAGGCACAAGGCCGATTTTTAATGTGAGGAGTGAAAGGAAATGGGGACCAACTCCCCGGGGAGTAGGGGAGCTGGATAATGGCAATTGGTATAAAGGGTCTCCCCTACATTGACCAAGGTCTTATATGTGGGGTTGGTATTTATTTGCTCCCCCACTGAGCAAATTAGGCACAAGGACGTGTTTTAATGTGAGGATTGAAGGGGAAATGGAGACCAACTCCCCGGGGAGTAGGGGAGCTGGATAGTGACGATTGATATGAAGGGTTGCCCCTACATTGACCAAGGTCTTATATGTTGGGTTGGTATTTATTTGCTTCCCCACTGAGCAAATTAGGCACAAGGCCGATTTTTAATGTGAGAAGTGAAGGGAACATGGGGACCAACTCCCCGGGGAGTAGGGGAGCTGGATAGTGACGATTGGTATGAAGGGTTGCCCCTACATTGACCAAGGTCTTATATGTGACGCTGCCCCTACATATGGTCTTTGCTTGCAGTATCTGCCGGAACAGATACTATACTTTGATCTTGGCCAAAAGACCAAGAAAAGCTTAAAAAGTTAAGAACAGCATCTATTTACAACAGACCTTTGATCTTAACCAAAAATCCAAGCACGAAAATGTTACGGACAGACATACAGACCGACCGACAGACCGACCGACCGACAGAGTGACTTATAGAGTCGCTTGCACGCGACCAAAAATATACTTAGCTTGATTTTTTTTTAAATTAATTATCTTGTGGTATTTTTAAAACCAGATACAAATAGCATTTAATCTTATTAATCCAAATTGATTTCTAACCACCAAATGTTATTTATTAATAATTTAACATCGTATTGACAATATGATAACGTACTTTGTTGCAATTTATTTTCGAATTACTTAATCTGGCCCGGACATCTGCTAATATGAAATATTTATAAATAATCACCATCAACTAAAAAAAATCAACACGCCGCTACCACTCCTTCCCTGCCTCCGTAATCTTTCAATAGCAATAGTCTGACATATTGATATTTAATACTTACTAGCACGCATTGTCGTTTATTTTCTCGACACTGTGTTTTAGCTTCAATTTTTCTTCTGAAAAGTTAAACTATGCGACTTTCAAGAGTGTCTGGGTATGTGGTGCTTTTAAACCATTTATTATACATTGGCTCACGAGGAGTTTTCACACAGGTCATCAAAGAGTCTGTGGTGCTCCTGGAAGCTGAGTGACAACAAGTCTTCCCAGATTTCCAGTGCTCTCCACCACTTTTGATAACATTTGCAAATTAATTTGCATTATCGCAACAGCTACTTGCCATTGATTTCTCGTTGGCAGCGGCCATTGGTCTTCGCTGAAATTTGATTAGCAATGAGTCTCCCCAAGGCCCCAGTTCTCTTCACACTTATACAGTGGAGGTCTGGTCAGTGCTCACTCCTCAGTCTTTCCTTTCTCCTTGACTCTACTTGGCTGGGTGGTCTCACTCTTTTTTTGGGAGGGGGATTAGTGACGTGGTAATAGGAGGGTGAGGGGATTAGTGAATTTATAGGTATGCAGCATTAATGTTCTGTGTTCCATGTAGCGTTTCATGTTTTTTTGTTGCAGCAGTTTGTCCGGCCTGCGCTTATGGTTCATGTGTGTTAGTCTCCACATTCAAGAGTTTTCCTTAATCTTTCAGCTGTTTTCATTATTGTTGCTCGTTGCATTTTTTCAGTCATTCCTTTGATTCTAATTTCTCCCATTCTTTCCTCAAAGTTTTCCTGATTTCTTCCTAGTGCTCCTACTATTATAGGTATTATTTTGATTTCCTTCATCTTCCATATCTCTTTTAGCTCTATTATTATTATTATTATTATTATTATTATTATTAATATTATTATTATTATTATTATTATTATTATTATTATTATTATTATTATTTACTTATTACGAGCAGTCACACAAACTATCATCAGAGATTTCTCTTTGAGAATAACTTGTGGCGTTCTCTGGAGTCTGGATGACAACAAGTCTCTCCAGATTTCCAGTACTCTCAACCTCTTACTGGAAGTCTGCAAATGAATTTGTGTTATTGCAACAGCTGCCTACTATTGATTTCTCGATGGCAGCGACCATTGGTTTTCACTGGAATTTGGGTGGCAATAAGCCTCCCCAAGACCTCAGTCCTCTTTGCAGTCATCCAGTAAAGGTCTGGGTAGTGTTTTCTCTCCTCGATTTTTTCATCCTTCTTGACCGCCTCACTTATTTAGTGAGATGCCAGTTTATGGCGATATATATTGTAGAGGACTAGGATATATAAATCCTAATCCCGTTACAAAAGAAAATAATGAAACGAATGGAATCGAAGGAAACAAAAACTCAATTGATGGATAAGATAAACGTCGTTTATTTACTGTTGAAAGAATGAATGTTTTAGATATAACATGTGTCCATTGCCGCATTCGGGTGTAACCATCGTTTTTTGCGGGACTGGTGTTGTAGAAAGAAAAGGAAATGTGTGTTCGTCTCAAGTTCGGGTCACTATCGTTTGTTCGCGCGTGGGAAGAGAAGTGAGTAACGTAGCGAAAATGAGAATGATAGTCCAGCGTGTAGACAAAGACAAAGGATAGAGGGTTGACATCAGCTAGCAGTCAGCTACGCGAAGGTATTCTCAGGAACAAGTTGTAGATAGAGAGAGAAAGAGTGAGAATGTCCATCTAGTTCATGGAGAGAGAAAGCGTATAAAGTCTACGTACTGTCTGTTAGCTTTTTGTCCCACATAGTAGCAAGTGGTGTGAGGTACATGCATGCGCGCGCATGCCGAAAAGGCACGCTGTCGGTCTGTGGACCGACCAGCTAGGAAGCTGGTCTGAAAAGAGCTGGAAATAGCCTGTCTCTTCCTTTTATAGGTGTTTCCGGTGTGTCTTTTGCGCATGTGTGGATTGCCATTGAAAGGAAGTGATGTCGTCCATATGTGTGCGTACGTGTGCGCGTGTGTGAGTACATGTGTGTACGTTAGCGTGTGTGTATATACACGTGAATGTGAGTGTATGTACGCGAACGTGAATATATGTACGTGTGTGGACGTGGGCGCGTATGTTTGTGTGTACGTATGTATGCGACAAGTAATATAGCTTGAAATGTGAATGTGTTTTTGTGTGAGACTAGAAAAGGCTCGCGCAATATAGAAAGAAAAGAAAAAAAAGAAATTGGCGCATGGGAATAACTTACAATCATACAGTTTCAGTTTTCATGATCCCATGTGATGTTCCCTTGTGTTTTATGTCTGTAGCCGTTTCTGTGTGCCCAGTTTGTGTCTGTAGTTCATGTGTGGTATTATTCTCCCTATTCAAGGATTTTTCTTAATATCTCTGCATTTCATTATTGTTAACTGTTGTATCTTCTCAGCTATTCATCTGATTCAAATCTTTCCTATTCTTTTTTTTCAAAGTTTTTCGGTGTTGGTCCTAGTCGAGTGCGTGTGAAATCTGTGTTCGTACATTACGGTTTTATAAGTAAAATAATAAATAAATAATATTTGGTTATTTGTTAAGTAAAAAAAAAAAATATGAGCGATTTTCTAAGGGTAATTTTTTCTATGATCTCCAAGGTTGGAGACGCAATTAACCGTATTATCGTTAAAAAAAAATCAATATATATATATATATATATATATATATATATATATATATATATATATACATCAAAAAGTGTGGTTGATTCTACACAGAGGCTTCACAACTATAAACACATACACACACACACACACACACACATATATATATGTGTGTGTGTGTGTGTGTGTGTGTGTGTGTGTGTGTGTGTGTGTGTGTGTGTGTAGGACGATTTTGACGTATGAGCTTCCGCTACAGCAACTAAACAGATGATTTCTTTATAGTTGGAACAATTAATCAAACAATATATATATATATATATATATATATATATATATATATATATATATATATTTGGTAAAACTGGTAATTGTGTGTCTATGTATATATATGTGAGTATGTATATGTCTATAATAGTTTTGTGTATGTGTGTGTATGTCTGCATTTAGATCCATATATGTCTGCATATACATTGTTTATATATAGGTGTGTGTGCTTATGTGTCTATATATGGATGTGTAGAAATGTATATATGTATGTATATGTATGTATGCGTACTTGCGCGTGCATTGGCGTATGTATTAATTCTTAAAAAGAAAAACAACCCATTGTAAACTGAAATGAACAAGTCGGCCTATAGTGACTACGAAAATTTTAACTGTACTTGTCAAAAACATGACATCTACACCAAGCCTTACCCCCCTCTCTCTCTCTCTCTCTCTTACTCTCTCTCTCTCTTTCCCCCCTCTCTATCTCTGCTCCTCTCTCTCTCATCTACTTAATATACCTTGATGAACAAGCAAAAAGCAGACAAAGTTTAAAACCTAAAAAGTGAAACTCCTCCCCTTCCTCTCCTAATACCCCCTCTCTTTTTTCTTTACCATCTTCTCTCCACTTCCCCCTCCCTATATCCATATATCTTACGACTATATGAACCTGCTACCTCCACACACACAATACAATCTAATGTATTTTAACCTTCAAAACTGAAATATTGCTAATACGTCTCCCTCCCACTTATTATCTCCTACCCAACCCCCTTTTTCTCGTATTTCTTCTAAAACACTTCTTCCTAATACTGACAGCCATTTCTGTAAGGTCTGATGAGGCTGTTGGATCGTAAACATGGTCCAACATCCGAAACATATGTAACCAAACAGATAAAACGGTAATAAAAAATAAAACAGATATATATATATATATATATATATATTATATATATATATTATATATATATTTAATATATATATTGTTTGATTAATTGCTCCACCTCAGATTTATTCTTTTACGTATATCGCAATTCACGATATAACATACCTGTTAATGTATATGTGCGTTGTGTAACAGCGATGTCAAATGTCGCCATTAAAAATGAGTGATAAAAATCTGAATAATTAGACTCAATATCTTTCGAAGCTTATAACTACTTGAAATGTAATTTAAACCCTAATGTTTTTTTCAGTAAAAGGATCAAAGATCTAATGGTAAAATAATAAAAGGTTTAATAGAAAAATATGCAATATTTTTTAAATCGGTTTTCTTTAAAAAAAGATTTCAAGAAATTCAACGATTTTTAACTTACTCCAGTTATAATATATAAATTCAAAAAATCACTTACCTATAAAATATACTAATGGATGGGTGCTTCCATTCTTCTTTGTTAAGAATTTGTATATACTTATATTTTATATTCCACGTACTTTTTAAATAACAGAATTTTTAAGCAACCATCAGAAAAGACCACGATATTAAAATCTAATAACAT
The DNA here is from genome assembly GCF_053919585.1 of Euprymna scolopes. NCBI lineage: Eukaryota > Metazoa > Mollusca > Cephalopoda > Sepiida > Sepiolidae > Euprymna > Euprymna scolopes. The sequence goes on along the minus strand of NC_136513.1, from coordinate 80,287,297 downwards.
TTGGTCACAGAGCGGAGTTGCCTTCTTTTCTTCCAGTTGACAAATACAGAGGCTGAAAAGCGCCAAAATTAATTATTCCAAAAAGGTAAAGAAACGCATTAGACAAAATATATTTCCAGGTAGTAACTATATAAAGAAACAAACATTTGAAGTGCTGATATGTGTCTTATCTCCCCTTTGAATTTCTGATATGTGTTTACTGTCGACAATAAAATTAGTTGAGTATGGGTCACCGTAGATGAAAAATGATCACATTGCACTCATCAAGGTTTACTTAAAAAAAAAAAACGCCGACAAATTTTCCATTTGTTTTTATTCTCTTAAAAAATAACATGAGTTTTCGATTTAAAATATTTTATTTCTGCTTTATGCAATGAATTTGTTTTTCCAGAATCTAAAAAAAAAAACACAAAAAAGAACATTGAAAGAAATAGAAAAAATTAATGTAGGTGTCCAATTTTTACAGGACATTATTTTCAAAATGTGAGGTTTCACTTTTAAAAAAACAAATCAACGTTTTTTTTTTAAATGTTTTAAACTCTTGACTTTAATCGTAAATTTGCACATAACTATTCTTTTGTGTTTGTTTTAAATTAGATAATTTTATTTATTGATCTTTTATCTTAAATTTGTGAGATATAAAATTTGGTGAGTAAATTAATTATTTACTTTTTAATAGACATTTCAAAATGGGGGGTGAATTTAAAAAAAAACCTTTGTCTAGAATATTATATTCGGTTTATTGGAAAGAGAATAAAAATTTCACAGTAAACCTGAAAATATCTTTAAAATTTAACCAATAGAAAAATTTTGATAGATTTTTAAATTTTAAAATTGAAAAAAACTTAGCTCGTAAAATTCAGTTCATTTCATTACGAAAAAAAATGGATGCATGAGCGCGCATGCACTTTGTAAACAATTTTTTAAAAAAATAAAAAATAATATTTCTATTATTTTTTTTAAAAACTGTAATAGATTATTTTGGAAGTATATTCCATAAAGAAATTAAACAACCCACTTTAAAAAAAGAAATTACGAGTTTTGTGCATTTTAATCGCAGTTTTGTGTTAAGGGTGTCAAAAATTCTGACACACTTAGTTGTGCACCGAAATGCGTGCGAGTACTTAAACTAACAGTTCATGAGATATATTTTTTTTTACAAGGTGGTCACCACTTATCAAGGCCCGGGAGCCACTCAGGGATAAGGGTTATTGCATGTACAGTACGTTACTGTGAGGATGTAATAAAAGTGTCTACTTAAGGGCGTGGTTCATCAGGAATTTGTTTACGTTTGGACTTGAAGACGTCCAGGTTGTAGTTAGGTGGGAAGCAGGCAGACGGAACAGAGTTCCACAGTCGTGCAGTTCTAAATAAAGAAAAATTTTTTTAAGTCCTTAAAATTATTTACAAAAATGTGTCTACGTAAAAATTGCTTCAGTAAGCAATATTTAAATTTATTCCAATCCCTGCCCATTTTGTATCGCGGCCGTTACACTGTAACCGTTAAAGATGGAACGTAATAGCTGAACAGATATTGCACTTTGCTCCCAGCAGGGATATGCGTGTTTAGCGAAGAGAAATTTTATATTAAGAATTCCTGCATAACAAATTTACAGGGAAAACTATTCTATCCATCCCCCTCTCCCCCTTCCTCTCCTCTCTCTCTCTCTCTCTCTCTCTCTCTCTCTCTCTCTCTCTTTCTCGGGTCCTGGATATGACCTTAAACTATATCCAGTGGTGAGGCCCCAGCTTGCGGGCTTTGGGGAGTGTGGAGCCACCCTTTAATTGTCATTGCTCCCAGGTCCACTCTGACCCGGAGTGGTAGTGCCTGTTAGGGTCCCAACAATGGGCTAAATAGAAACCGACTTGAAAACAACAAATATATTCTATTAAAAACTATTTCTTCAAAATCTTTGGATTTGGCATTAAATAATCTGAAAAAAGGTTGATATGCCGTAAAACAAAAACAATCAACCAACCATCTCTCTCTCTCTCTCTCTCTCTCTCTCTCTCTCCTCTTTTTCCTTCTTTATATCTCTTTGACCTTTGTCGTTCAATTTTTCTTACTCTGGATTTCTCTCTTTTGCTATTTCGGATTCTTATCCCCCACTCTCACTCTCTCGCTCTCTGTCCCTCTCTCTCTATCTATCTATCTATCTCCCTCTCTATCTATCTATCTATCTACACTCTCTCTTTCTTTCTCTCTCTCTCTCTCTCTCTCTCTCTCTCTCTCTCTCTGTGAATATATATATATATATTATATATATATTAGTGATGGGACGATTCCAATTTTTTCCCGATTCCGATACAATTACCGATTTCGTACTAAATTACCGATTCCGATTCTTTATAAATCTCTAAATATTTAAATATAGAGTTATTATTTCCCCCGATTTTAGCTTTACTGGTATTAAAAAATCAATAAATATTTATTATCTTATCATTATTATCAGCAATGAAAGATTTTGCTTTAGATAAAATAAAATAAAAAAATTAAAAGAATCGTTTTTGCATCGGAAAATAGGCATCAATTTTTTCGATTCCGATACCGATTCTGATATCCCCAAAATTTGTCGATTTTTCCAATTCCCGATTCCGATTATGGTTTATCGGCCCAACACTAATATATATATATATATATATATATATATATATATATATATATATATATATATATATATATATATCATACTCTTGATTTTATCTTTCTTCCCCTTTCCCCTCCTCTCCCTCTCTCTCTCTCTCTTTCTCTTTCTCTCTAACCTCTATCTCCCATCTCTCTCGTTTCCTGACCTATTTTGACCTACCTTTATTGTTTCTCTCCATCTCTCTCTTTCTTTTGACCCCTCACTTTTTCTCTTTCTCTCTCCCTCTCTCTTTCTTTCTCCCCCATCTCCCTCTATCTCTCCTCTCTCTCTCTCTCTCTCTCTTTATCTTTCTTCGAGCTTTTCGCTGTCCATATCGGAAAACTTGCTGCCTCCTTGGCTATTATTTGTAGCCTTTTGTATTAGTCCATATTCATAATGCGATTGTAAGCGACGTGTAAAGCAGTACTTGAGGGAAATGGAAGTCATTCACCGATGTGAAACAAGAAACGCTAAGATGCTTACACGCGCGTCAAGTTTCAACGTACAAAACACACTGCATTTCTGAAAGGATGCCATTATTAGTACGCGGAACACGAATTAGCCGCAACGTACTAGGAGCAACACTACACAATTCTTTAAAAAGAACACCTACATTCATCAGTTTGCATGATTCGTACTAGTCAAGGATACATCTTCGTCAATCAGTTCGGCAGTCACTTAATTTCTGTATACATATCTATAAGGTGGAACGTAAAATTGTCGTCCTAGAAAAAAGATATGATTCCATTTCCGTTTGATAAAAATCAGTTTGTCGTCGTCGCCGTCGTCGTCGTCGTCGTTGTCGTTGTTGTTGTTGTTATTGCAGACCATCTGTTGTGTACAAATCCCAAGAGCGATAAGAACCTTTACCATATCTGAAAGTGACACAATGTTCAACGAGCAAGATCGGTGATGCGCCGCTGTACAACTCACGCTCTTTACTAATTCAAGTTATAACAAAAAGATCGGTGCCAGCAGCCTCAAAATGCAAGTCTGGATAGTTCGACGCTTGAGGGCAAAGCTCAACGTATTGGACGACCCACGTTGTAGTTTCAAGTGAAGTCACATCTTGCCACCTCAGATCTTCGAAATCGGCTTGCAAATCAACACCAAAATGTACCTGGAAGTTCTGAAGAGTATGATGATCCTCTGATGCAATCAGGTGGCTGCTAGCAGACCCTGGGTGTGGCAGCAGAACGCGAAGCCGTCTTACAAGTCTAAAGAGACCCGTGCTTGGCTTTCGAAGGAGTGCTACGACCTTGTACCCTTCTCTCGACCTGAACCCGCTAGACTACTTCGTTTGGTCATAACGCCAAGAACATCACCAATATGACCTCCCACAATACCAATACCAGCCTGATCGTCGCCATTCGCTGAGCATTCGCCGAGCTCTCGCCGGCAGTTTGTGGAAAACTCATGCTCCGAGTTTCAGACCCGTATCGAGGCGGTGATTGAGGCTGAAGGCAGCTAAATTAAAAGATGTCAGCTCTACTACACAATCAAGTTACCTGAATTGATTTTTTTCTATAAAAGTTTTAAAATAAAGCTGTAGTGTTGTTTTCTTTAGGTCGACAATTTTATCGTTTTCGTCTGTATGTTAATGACATTCACCCCCCAGACAGTTTAAACCGAAAGAGGAAGTGTCAAGGGAATATTAAATTTACAAGTGGTCATGTAGCAGTAGTACTTGCCAAATTTCTTATGAATTTTGTGCATGTGGCATTTCAACAACTTCAGACAATAATTGAACTTGACGCCATTACTTTCGCTAAGTAACATTTTTCATTTGTCAAAATCAATGTACAGGCTGTCCCAAAAGTCTTTGGATTATTTTGACATTGAATATCTCAAGATCTATAAGGATCTAAAAAGAAATGAAAAAATCAATAACCTTACAAAAAAACTTAATGCATTTAGCTTTTAAAATGGTACTACTTCCATCTTACTACCAGTTATATCTCATAGGATTAGCGAATCTCTCGACGGAGGCTACCTTTCTAGGGCAATTGCTCTTGACATATCAAAGGCCTTTGATAGAGTATGGCATAAAGGTTTACTTCATAAGATCTTCAGCTATGGTATAGCTGGAAATGTCTTCTCAATTATTAAATCATTTCTCTCTGATAGGTTCATAAGAGTAGTGGTTGATGGGAAGAAATCAGAAGCTCTTAGTATTAATGCTGGAGTCCCTCAGGGGTCCATCCTGGGCCCTACTCTCTTCCTGATCTATATTAATGATCTTCCATAACACATCCTTACATCATTCGTAGACATCTATGCGGATGACACTACTATCTATGGTAGCACATCTAAGACCGTAAACGACCAAGTTCTCTCTGATTCTCTCTCCTCTGATCTTGAGCAAGTGGTAAAATGGGGAAAGAAGTCGCTTGTTACTTTTAATGCATCTAAAACCAAGCTTTTATCTTTACATTATCAACCATCTGGCATCAATTGAAATGGATGGCTCTCGTCTTGGGGAGGCTCCATGTTTTGATAAGTTTCTGGATTTGACCTTTACTCCTGATCTGAAATGGAACACGTACACCAGGTCTGTTGCAAAGGACGATGGGAAAATGGTGGGGTCCTTCTACCGCTACAGAAGATATCTCACTACTGATGCAATTCTCTATCTGTATAAAAGCCAAGTACGTCCAAGGATGGAGTACTGCTGCCACATCTGGGCAGGAGCTGCTAAAAACAGCCTATCCTGCCTTGACAGCGTACAAAATAGACTTTGTGGTTTAGTGGGGGATGCCCTTTTCTCTTCCCTGCAGCCTCTCTCCCACAAAAGAGACGTTGCGAGCCTGTCTTTATTTTATCGTTATTTCCATGGCAAGTGCTCGGTTGAGCTCCAATCTCTCGTCCCCCCTCGCCAATCTTTCACGAGAAACACCCGTCTGACTGAAACTACTGTCAATAATTTTCCCCACTCTTTATCTGTGCCTAAACCTAAGCGTAGATTCCATGAGCAAAGCTTCTTTCTTAGAACTGCACGACTATGGACTTGTCTTCCGTTTTTCTGCTTTCCAGCTGACTACAATATGGTTGCCTTCAAGCCTAACGTAAACAAGTTTTTGATGAGTCGTTCCATATAAGTTAACAAATTTACCGAACCTCCATTACTAACAGTTACTATATTGTCCAATTTCTACTGTACACTCTTTAACCCTTATCCTCGAGTGGCCTCTTTGCCTTGATAAGTGGCGATGACTATGTAAAAAAAAATTCATAGTTAAGCTGATATGAGGACTTAGAATGTGCGATAAACGTTTGGAACACCTTGTATAATCGAACATTCTTTCCATATATGAGTTTTAGCCCATGACCCTGCAGTTAAATCGGCTGCTAAACAGCAAAATAAAATAAAATAAATGCAATAAGCAAAAGTTCAGCTAGAATTCGTCACTGCCACTTTCTATCTCAACTTCCAGCACGTCTTCTCCCTACCTCCTTTGCCAACAGGCATTTTATTAGAAAACTGATCCCATTCCATTTGCATAGGTGTGCAGTGGAAGATGAGATCTCGTGAGATTCCACGAGACTACACCTTATAAATTCATGGCTGCCATCTTTAATTTCTCTTTCTCTCAGATCCCATCCGAAGGTAAGTTGTATAGCCGCATAATACACTCACATACGGGCGCTTTCTTCTTTGATTATTACATTCAACTCTACAGACCCTTATTGTACGTCGTGTCTGTTTGTGATGGCAACCCGTGTCTCTTTCTGGTCCTTGTGAAGATTTTGAACCGGATGTGGCGCGGTCGCAAATCACCTTTGTAGCAATAAATAATATCATTTATCTCTATGCAGCACATACCTTAATGTAAACAACACATGCTAGTCGGCAAAAACAGATACAAAACCCGACACTCCAGAAAATACACCATGACCACATGTGCTAAAGATAGCCACGACCGTTTTCAAGCAATCAAAAGCCAACACAAAAACTTCATTTTTCATGAACTAAACAAAAACAAATGACTATTATTTCGACAACGAATGACTATAATTATTTTCACACCATATTACTTACAGTTAAAAGTGTATTCGGTGTTTACGAACTGTATTGATTTAAATCTAGGCTCGAAATTTCTGTGATCTTTTATTCTTTGAAACATCTCTTTCATTAACTAGATTTTTGCCTCTTAACTCTTTATTTACTTTATTTTGTTTTATCGGATAACACGTCTCTCGTCTCACATTTAAAGATAAACTAAAAACCTTCTTAAAATATATTTTTCTAAATCGAGTCATCCCAAAGTTCTTCGCCCAAATCAAAACACAGAAATGTAGCTCTCCGAAAAGGTGACGAGTCCTCAAAATAGGGATCCCAAAACTGGTTATTCCCCAAACTGTCGACTCCCCAAATCGGCGCAACTCTAAAAATAATGACTCTTAACACCCTAAGAGATTTCTTGGCCTTTTATGTTTACCAATTTATTTTATTGTTTATAAAAAGAAGAAGAAAAAATTTATTTTATTGTTTATAAAAAGAAGAAAAAAATTTGTTTTATTGTTTATAAAAAGAAGAAGGAAAAAATTATTTTATTGTTTATAAAAAGAAGAAAAATTTATTTTATTGTTTATAAAAAGAAGAAGAAAAAAATTATTTTATTGTTTATAAAAAGAAGAAGAAACATTTATTTTATTGTTTATAAAAAGAAGAAGAAATTTATTTTATTGTTTATAAAAAGAAGAAGAAAAAAATTATTTTATTGTTTATAAAAAGAAGAAAAATTTATTTTATTGTTTATTAAAAGAAGAAAAATTTATTTTATTGTTTATAAAAAGAAGAAAAAATTTATTTTATTGTTTATAAAAAGAAGAAAAAAATTAATTTATTGTTTATAAAAAGAACACGAAAAAATTTAATTTATTGTTCATAAAAAGAAGAAAAAATTTATTTTATTGTTCATAAAAAGAAGAAAAAATTTATTTTATTGTTTATAAAAAGAAGAAGAAAAAAATTAATTTATTGTTTATAAAAAGAACACGAAAAAATTTAATTTATTGTTCATAAAAAGAAGAAAAAATTTATTTTATTGTTTATAAAAAGAAGAAAAAATTTATTTTATTGTTTATAAAAAGAAGAAAAAATTTATTTTATTGTTTATAAAACGAAGAAGAAATTTATTTTATTGTTTATAAAAAGAAGAAAAAATTTATTTTATTGTTTATAAAAAGAAGGAAAAAATTATTTTATTGTTTATAAAAAGAAGAAAAATTTATTTTATTGTTTATAAAAAGAAGAAAAAAATTATTTTATTGTTTATTAAAAGAAGACGAAAAAATTATTTTATTGTTTATAAAAAGAAGAAGAAACATTTATTTTATTGTTTATAAAAAGAAGAAAGAATTTATTTTATTGTTTATAAAAAGAAGAAGAAAAAAAATATTTTATTGTTTATAAAAAGAAGAAAAATTTATTTTATTGTTTATTAAAAGAAGAAAAATTTATTTTATTGTTTATAAAAAGAAGAAAAAATTTATTTTATTGTTTATAAAAAGAAGAAAAAAATTAATTTATTGTTTATAAAAAGAACACGAAAAAATTTAATTTATTGTTCATAAAAAGAAGAAAAAATTTATTTTATTGTTCATAAAAAGAAGAAAAAATTTATTTTATTGTTTATAAAAAGAAGAAGAAAAAAATTAATTTATTGTTTATAAAAAGAACACGAAAAAATTTAATTTATTGTTCATAAAAAGAAGAAAAAATTTATTTTATTGTTTATAAAAAGAAGAAAAAATTTATTTTATTGTTTATAAAAAGAAGAAAAAATTTATTTTATTGTTTATAAAAAGAAGAAGAAATTTATTTTATTGTTTATAAAAAGAAGAAAAAATTTATTTTATTGTTTACAAAAAAAAGAAGGAAAAAATTATTTTATTGTTTATAAAAAGAAGAAAAATTTATTTTATTGTTTATAAAAAGAAGAAAAAAATTTATTTTATTGTTTATAAAAAGAAGAAGAAAAAAATTATTTTATTGTTTATTAAAAGAAGACGAAAAAATTATTTTATTGTTTATAAAAAGAAGAAGAAAAATTTATTTTATTGTTTATAAAAAGAAGAAAAAATTTATTTTATTGTTTATAAAAAGAAGAAGAAAAAAATTATTTTATTGTTTATAAAAAAGAAGAAAAATTTATTTTATTGTTTATTAAAAGAAGAAAAAACTTATTTTATTGTTTATAAAAAGAAGAAAAAACTTATTTTCTTGTTTATAAAAAGAAGAAGAAAAATTTATTTTCTTGTTTATACAAAGAAGAAGAAAAAAAAACAAAGCAAAAACACACACATGATATGATTTGGGAATCTTAGGTAGGACGACCCCCCCCCCGATGTGCTTGAGGTATTGTGGTGAATGAGAAGCTTAACTAGGATCAAGCGTAGACTAGCAAAGATACAGTGACGAGGATGACCATAGACACCATGCCCCCAATTTTTGAGTGGCCTTGTGCCTAATTTTTTGTTTATTACTCTTTTTTTTTTTTGTAAACCTTTCAGAGTAAATAAAAATATATAACTCAAAGTGTAGTATCTGTTCTGATACTGCACTTCAATTTTCTGTTCTAGATTAGTGGAGGAGAAATCCTTCACGACTAAGACAATTTATATTTTTGTTCCTCCTCCCCCCCCCACACACACATTAAAAACCGACCTTGATGTCTAACTCTGCTCTCGTGGGGAAGACAAGTAAATAGGAACTCTAAAATACTGACCACGACGAAGGAAACATCTTAAATATGTGTGTGTCAGTGTTTAGGCATTTTATCAATCAAATTAACAAAGCATGTGTATACCGTAACAGTCCATAATTCAATACGACGTATATGTAGACTCTGAATAGGTTCAACTAACATGACAATTCCATCAACATAGACACATAATGGCCGTTTGGTAACAGGCTACTAACCTTAGTTCGCGGGTTCTCTTCGTCGCGCGGACACTAATAGAAAAGCCTTTATTGTCCTCGTTTATTTTTATTTTCATACTTATGTGCTTTTCCTCGGGGATTTGCAACCCTTTTCGTTTTTGGTTTGTTGTTAACCAGTCGAATACTTCCACCTGACTGACAAACTCTCACAGCCAACTTTTTGCCACACACACACTCTCTCTCTCTCTCTCTCTCTCTCTCTCTCTCTCTCTCTCTCTCTCTCTCCCACCCCCCGACTGTCTAATACCCCAACTCTGACTAACTGCCCTGTCGTGTGTTCCGTCAATATATAATCAGCCATTTCTTTGTTCGTTAAACTGATGTCACACAAAGAGGTCAGTCCTTATTTTTCAGATCATCCCATTGTTTATCGTTTTGCTACTAAATTAAATATTATTGTTCTCATTTAACTTTTATTTTGCTAAACCCGAAATTCCAATCTTTCATTATATATGAATATTTTATCGTTTTTAATATCTATCTGGTTTAAATATTTGACCTGGAAAATATTCTATTGCGACTTTAAAAATCTGTAATTGAAATATTTCATTTCAATAAAATATTTGCCTATTGAATATTTCATATTTCAATAAGGAATCGCAGTATCATCTCTCACTTCACTGTTGGTAACGCGCCGCTGCTCGGGAGTCCAATATTTAATAGAATGGAGGTATCGACACCTGGTGTTTCCAAAATGGTCCCCATCTGCTACTAACCAGGCTCAACGTTACTTAACTTTGGTGATCTAACAAAAACCGATGTGTTGTTAAGCGTTGAGACATTATGTTGAAAAAAGATGGCGGCAGTAAATCAAATCAGATCCTGAGTGTAACTGGCAGTAACGAAGATGGCGGCCAAGAATCAAATGCGGTCCGTGACGTAGTTAACGGCGAACAGATTGAATCCAAAATTCAACTTTGGAAGATTTCATTGGTTGGTTTAGCACAGCTGGTGGTTATAAAAACGATTGGAGAATTCATTCGTCTCATACCCCCATCAGTTCGTCTGATGGGGAAGGTCTCCTAGCGGCTTCGGCTGCAGGGAGACAGGGTAGTCGTACTCGTCAAGGATCCGTTCTTGACACTCAGCCCGACAGTTGAGGGGCCGGGAACCGGCCAGCACCTGTCAAACTGAGGTACACCATCAGGGTACTACCTAGGAGGTCCACCCTCCCAGGCCTTGCCACCGGGCTTTCCGGTGGGGCAAGTTTATCGCTTACTGCCTGAAGCGCCCCGACCGGGGAATGCCGACGAGGTTACTTAGGCATTTTTTTGCAATTGCAGGAGTGCCCCTCCTTTAGGGGAGCCTGCTTTGATCCCCACTTTCCGGTCTTGTGCTGTGGTGGGCAGCAAATAAATATCTACCCCCACCAGGAGTCAAAAACAGTTTACATGTGTTAACATGATAATGCCGGGGAATTCCGACGGGATCACGCAGGCATTTTTAGATGCCTGACTGATCTTCAATCTATGATCCAGTAAAAGTTTCACAACAAATACTTGTCTAGCTACAATAACCGTCACCGACTTCTCTCCATTTCTCTATGTACCTAAAACTAAAAAAAATTCCATGAACAGAGTTTCTTTCCTGTCCATCTCTGGAACACAATACCGTGGGGCCACTTCCCAGCTGACTATAACATGATCGTTTCAAGTCTAATGTAAATAAGTTCTTGTTGAGCCGTTCTTTTATATAATGAAACCATACTCAAGTTCCGCCATTACTGGTCATCACGGTGTTGTCTCACTGTCTACCTAGAGCTCATTAACCTTTATCCTAGAGTGGCATCTGGGCCTTGATAAGCAGTGACAGCTAAGTAAAAAAAAAAAGCTAGTGCGCTAAACTTAGTTCAAAATCAATCTGACCTTGTGTCTAATCTTCTGGAGAGAACATAAATAAAGTGAACGTGGATTAAGTTCAGGGAACTATTGTTATGACTAACCAGCAGAGCGTTACCACTGTCGACCTATGGAAAGAGACTACCAGTCATGTGTGTGCAGAATACCAATAAAACAAAAAAAGTTGTGAAAAAATAAATACACAGCAAATAAAGATTACCAAAGGCAAGCTGTTATTCTTCTATCTACCTGGATAAAAAAATTTTTTTAATGTTTTTCTCTTTTTAATTATTATAAAATGCTTTTTAATAAAAAAAAATAAACGTAGCTTAAAGATTGTCGAGTTAGAATGAGAACCAATATGGTGGTCTCGTTCAAGCCACAATCAAAACTCGATAATCGCACAAAAATCGAAAATTAAGTAAAATACGGACAGAAACACACCTAATAAATGTACTCAATCCTGCAAAAATGTAATACCTGTGTTTTTTTAATTTTCGATTTTTGGGCTATTATTAAGACTCGAATACGGCTTTAATGGGACTGCTATTTTGTTTTTTTTTATTCAAACTCGACAGACTTTGTACTGCTATTTTTAAGTAAAGAACACTCTAAAATAAATTAAAACACAAAAACTTACCTGTTAGTAACTTAGGAATAACTACCGCGATAATACCAGGTGCCGGAGTCCAGCTTCCTACAAGAAAAATACCACATTCTCCTCAATAAACCTTTTCTATGTTACATTTTATGAAGTTGTTGCATTCGTCATTTCAGAAGCTTGTATGGAATTGTTTATTTTATTAATAAGGAATCGCAGTATCATCTCTCACTTCACTGTTGGTAACGCGCCGCTGCTCGGGAGTCCAATATTTAATAGAATGGAGGTATCGACACCTGGTGTTTCCAAAATGGTCCCCCATCTGCTACTAACCAGGCTCAACGTTACTTAACTTTGGTGATCTAACAAAAACCGATGTGTTGTTAAGCGTTGAGACATTATGTTGAAAAAAAGATGGCGGCAGTAAATCAAATCAGATCCTGAGTGTAACTGGCAGTAACGAAGATGGCGGCCAAGAATCAAATGCGGTCCGTGACGTAGTTAACGGCGAACAGATTGAATCCAAAATTCAACAATTTTTATAGTAACTTTGGAAGATTTCATTGGTTGGTTTAGCACAGCTGGTGGTTATAAAAACGATTGGAGAATTCATTGGTCTCATACCCCCATCAGTTCGTCTGATGGGGAAGGTCTCCTAGCGGCTTCGGCTGCAGGGAGACAGGGTAGTCGTACTCGTCAAGGATCCGTTCTTTACACTCAGCCCGACAGTTGAGGGGCCGGGAACCGGCCAGCACCTGTCAGACTGAGGTACACCATCAGGGTACTACCTAGGAGATCCACCCTCCCAGGCCTTGCCACCGGGCTTTCCGGTGGGGCAAGTTAATTGCTTCTCGCCTGAGGCGCCCCTAACAGGGAATGCTGATGGGGATGCCCCGGCAATTTTTGATGAGGCAAGAGTCCCCCTCCTTTAGGGGAGCTTGCCTATTTCCATCTTCCGGCCTTGTGCAAAAAAAGATTCGTTACTTGACACTCAGCCTGACAGGTAAAGGGCCGGGAACCAGCCCAGCATCTGTTGGACTGAGGTACACCGTCTGGGTAATACCTAGGAGGTCCACCCTCCCAGGCCTTGCCACCGGGCTTTCCGGTGAAGTAAGTTTATCGCTTACTGCCTGAAGCACCCCGACCGGGGAATGCCGACGAGGTTACTTAGGCATTTTTTTGCAATCGCAGGAGTGCCCCTCCTTTAGGGGAGCCTGCTTTGATCCCCACTTTCCGGTCTTGTGCTGTGGTGGGCAGCAAATAAATATCTACCCCCACCAGGAGTCAAAAACAGTTTACATGTGTTAACATGATAATGCCGGGGAATTCCGACGGGATCACGCAGGCATTTTTAGATGCCTGACTGATCTTCAATCTATGATCCAGTAAAAGTTTCACAACAAATACTTGTCTAGCTGCAATAACCGTCACCGACTTCTCTCCATTTCTCTATGTGCCTAAAACTAAACAAAAATTCCATGAACAGAGTTTCTTTCCTGTCCATCTCTGGAACACAATACCGTGGGGCCGCTTCCCAGCTGACTATAACATGATCGTTTCAAGTCTAATGTAAATAAGTTCTTGTTGAGCCGTTCTTTTATATAATGAAACCATACTCAAGTTCCGCCATTACTGGTCATCACGGTGTTGTCTCACTGTCTACCTAGAACTCATTAACCGTTATCCTAGAGTGGCATCTGGGCCTTGATAAGCAGTGACAGCTAAGTAAAAAAAAAAAAAGCTAGTGCGCTAAACTTAGTTCAAAATCAATCTGACCTTGTGTCTAATCTTCTGGAGAGAACATAAATAAAGTGAACGTGGATTAAGTTCAGGGAACTATTGTTATGACTAACCAGCAGAGCGTTACCACTGTCGACCTATGGAAAGAGCCTACCAGCCATGTGTGTGCAGAATACCAACAAAACAAAAAAAGTTGTGAAAAAATAAATACACAGCAAATAAAGATTACCAAAGGCAAGCTGTTATTCTTCTATCTACCTGGATAAAAAAAATTTTTTTTAATGTTTTTGTCTTTTTAATTATTATAAAATGATTTTTAATAAAAAAAAAATAAATGTAGCTTAAAGATTGTCGAGTTTGAATGAGAACCAATATGGTGGTCTCGTTCAAGCCACAATCAAAACTCGATAATCACACAAAAATCGAAAATTAAGTAAAATACGGACAGAAACACACCTAATAAATGTACTCAATCCTGCAAAAACGTAATACCTGTGTTTTTTTTAATTTTCGATTTTTGGGCTATTATTAAGACTCGCATACAGCTTTAATGGGACTACTATATTGTTTTTGTATTCAAACTCGACGGATTTTATACTGCTATTTTTAAGTAAAGAACACTCTAAAATAAATTAAAATACAAAAACTTACCTGGTAGTAACTTAGCTTGCCTTTGGTAACATTTATTTGTTGTAAATTAATTTTTGTCACCCCTTTTTTTGGTTTGTTGACTATACTGGGAAATCACTAGCGGCTATGTAATGCGAGCCGTAAAGACAACTTTGATTATCTCAAAAGATATGTAGCAAAAACAAATGGGACTTTTTTCTTCCTCGAATCAATGCCTCTCTCCTGTGCTATTCGGCCACATCTTGACCAGTCAGGGGTACGGCGCATTGATACTTCCTATCCCCAAAGGAAATCGGCCAGCATCCAGTTTGAAGAAGAACAACTCATTCTTATGCAGAGAGACACCAAACGGAACGGACCTCCTCCTTTCCCCTCTCTCTCTCTCTCTCTCTCTCTCTCTATATATATATATATATATATATATATATATATATATATATATATATATATATCTACCTCGGTGTTATCTCTACGGTACCGACGATTCCACTGGAATAACTACCGCGATAATACCAGGTGCCGGAGTCCAGCTTCCTACAAGGAAAATACCACATCCTCCTCAGTAAACCTTTTCTGTGTTACATTTTATGAAGTTGTTGCGTTCGTCATTTCAGAATCTTGTATTGAATTATTTATTTTATTAGGTTGTGTCCTAAGAGAATTACAAACCCTAAAATGGTGACCCCCGACGTGATATACAAGCAATTCTGAATGGCGAGCCTTCTTATTCATTTTTCGTAAAACTCGACACAGCATACAAAAGCCAGCGACCTTCCCCCAAACAAGAAAGACAAAACATTCTCGTCGAAAGCCGAAACATGGTCAAAGACACGTGTCACATAAAAAAAGCTGAAAACGCATTTCTTAAGAAATACTTCTCACAATTTCACGGAGAAAAATAAAACGTTTCAACCGGATACATTTCTTGGAAACAGAACGAAGAAAAAACACATTTTCTTTCACAACGGCGACATATAAAAAAAAACAATTGTCAGCCCTAAAAAAAGAGTAAAACGCCTTTTCCACGTGTTAGTAAATACTTTTTATGAACACACTACGTTTTTTTAAACAACCACACCAACAATAAAAACAAGACGAAAAGTCAATTGCCGAAAACATTTTCTTAAAAAAATAAAAATAAAAAAGTGACTAAACATTTTTTTTGTTTTGGCGAAGAAGGACGCAAGCACGCACGCACACGTGCGTACACCATACGCACACGTGCGTACACCATACGCATTCAAGCAAGAGACAACCGATACAGAACAGAGAACTTTTCCGAAAAGAAAAAAAATGAATGAAATAAAAATAAAAAAATATATAACATTTCTCTTCGTCTAACAAAAAAAAACGTAAGTACCCTTTTATAAAGATTTACTTCAGGTTTTACACATATACACACAGAAAAAGTATCTCTCTCTCTCTCTATATATATATATATATATATATATATATATATATATATATATAGAGAGAGAGAGAGAGAGAGTATATATATATATATATATATATATATATACACACACACAAAACACATATATAAAATATATTTTAGTCATCGACATACAGACCTGTTTCGTTGTTTCACAACTCATCAGTGCCGCTAGACTAACACCTCTCCCAAGCCGAGGATCGAACCTAGAACCGTCGTGATGACAGTCGGCAGTCCTACCCCCTGACTACGGAATCGGTGGCCGAAATTAAACTGTCCGAATGTCTATTTAAATAAACATCCGTCCGCCACTCGTAGAGGGCTCAAACGTTTGTTTGTAAACAAACCGCGAGCTTCGCATTTTTTCAGCTAAATTAAGTAGCGAGTAAGATAATTTACGATAGTGCTCTACCCAAGAGGGGGGCTTTATAAAATATATATATACACACACAAAACACACACACATACACACATATATATACACACACACAAGACACACACACACACACACATACACATATGTTAACTCTTTTACCACTGCCTTCATTTCAAGAGTATATTTTTCTTTTTTTTTTCTTTTTTTTTGTGGAATCTTTTCTTTTTTCGTTTCTTATGCGTATTTGATCTAGTGTTAAATATTTCCCCTTTTTCCCCCCACGTGGTCCTGTCTATATTTCGGATAGTTAATAATTTTTTTTGTCTGTTGTCGTTTTCTTTATATATATATATATATATATATATATATATATATATATATATATATATATATATAATAGTTGCCGCGAGCCTTCGCAATGATGTCACAACCTAACGACATCGTAGATATGGCTATTTTAAAAGCCATTGGGAGACTCACTCACGAGGTAAAAAAAAATTAGCGAGCTGGAGCCGCAGTTGCGCAGACACCGCCTCCAGACTAACTCCTTACATACAGGTCATTTCCCTCGCCACCGACGCCACTCAAACAAGCCGAAACTGTGCTTTTATCACAGTCGTTTTGGTATGGAGGCGCGGAAATACAAAAACCCTTGTTCATACATGAATCAGGGAAATTAAGGTCTGGGGAGCTGAGCACGGCAGGCTCTCCACGGGATATTCACAACAACCGTGCCTATTTCATTATGGACTCTCGATCTGAAGCATGTAGTTTTGTTGATACGGGGGCAGCTTGTAGTATTTGGCCACTGAAACCGCTCACAGAGAAGCCTCCAGTGTTGTCCATCACACTGCAAGCGGTAAATCATTCTCCCATTCCCACGTACGGTCAAATTTCTCGTTCTCTGGACTTGGAATTACGGAGAGACTTTACGTAGGTCTTTACTATAGCAGATTTACCCTACCCCATACTAGACGCGGACTTCCTGCACCACTTCAACCTGATAGTTGATATGCGAAGACGCCGACTGATAGACGCAAATACAGAACTTTCTGTCCCTGGTGTAAAAACAAACACCCCCTCCATCGGCCCAGTATTCTTCATTGCCGCTTCAGATAACCCGTATCAGACCGCCTTAGACTTCTACCCGGAGTTAACAAACTTAAATTTCGTGGTGAGCAAACCCACGCACACCACAAAACACCACATCGAAACCACAGGTGCTCCTGTTTTCTCACGCCCTCGCCGGCCGCCTCCCTGCTGATAAACTTAAGGCAGCGAAGACAGAATTTAACCATATGCTGCAGCTAGGAATAATACGCCCCTCGTCCAGTCCATGGGCTTCCCCTTTGCATATGGTCCCGAAACGAGATGGAGATTGGCGTCCGACTGTGGACTACGACGACTTAATGCCATGGCGGTACCTGATCGTTACCCAATCCCACATATACAAGATTTTGCTTCCTCTCTGCATGGTTAAGGCTTACCGTCAGATTCCAGTGAATCCGGGCGACATACCCAAGACTGCGGTAACAACTCCATTTAGAGCGTTTGAATTCTTAACTATGCCCTTTGGTTTACGAAACGCGACTAGCACATTTCAGCGCTTCATGAACGAAATAGTGCGCGACTTGGACTTCGTCTATAACTATATAGACGACATCCTCGTGGCAAGTGCCTCACCTGAGGAACATGTCACTCGCCTCCGCCTACTATTCGAACGGTTTCAGCAATACCAGGTGAGGATTAACCCTGGTAAATTCGTTTTCGGCGCTTCGTCATTAGTTTTCCTGGGCCACATTATCAGCCCAGACGGTATATCTCCGTTACCGGAAAAGGTGAAGGCTCTGCAAGACCTTCAACCACCCACTTCACTTCGCCAACTAAGGCACTTCCTCGGTCTGTTGAACTACTACAGATGCTTTATCCCACACTGTGCGAATCTTCTAGCTCCTCTTTCCGACCTGTTACGTAACAGGAAGAAGAAAAATGAGCAGATCTCACTTAATGAGGCCCAGCTAAAAGCTTTCAATTAAGTGAAAACAAAACTAGCGACATCTCTACTTGCACATCCTGTACCCGTTGCCCAGTTTTCAGTTGTCGTTGACGCATCAGGCACAGCTTTGGGTGCAGTATATTAAAACCTCTCGCATACTTTTCGAGACAGCTGAAACCGGCAGAACAACGTTACAGCACGTTTGGCCGTGAACTCCTAGCAATGTACCTCGCAGTGAAACATTTCTAACATTCACTTTGTGATCTATACTGATCACTGTCCGCTTACATACGCACTTGGTTCTAAGCCGGACAAATATTCTCCCCGTGAAACACGCCACTTGGATTTTGTTTCGCAATTTACCAGCGATATCCGACATATCTCAGGTGAGCACAATGCTGAGGCAGATGCTTTATCCCGCCTTCCCATTAATTCTCTGTCCTCACCATCGGATATCGACTTACGGCAGATGGCCTTAGACCAGCCAAGTCTGGACACGTTGGATCCGTCGTCACCTGAATTTGCAACTTGCAAATTTGCATACCTGCCCGTGCCTACCTCGGACACGCAGATCATTTGTGACACCTCAACGGATTCACCTCCACCATTCGTTCTATTACCTCATCGTAGAGTTGTTTTTGACACCCTACACAATTTGGCACACCCCGGATGCAGAGCCACAGTGAAACTGATTACAGCTAGATTTTTCTGGCCAAATATGAGGCGTTATATCACTGCCTGGACACGTTCCTGTGTATCCTGCCAAAAGTCAAAGGTGCACAAGCATATCCGTGCACCCCTTGGAACATTCACCACCCCAGACGCTCGGTTTAGCCATGTGCACATCGACCTGGTTGGACCTTGGCCGGTCAGCTAGGGATTTACTTATCTCCTGACCTGTATAGACCGTTTCACACGGTGGCCTGAAGCCATTCTCCTCACAGACATTTCGGCTGAGTCCGTAGCGCGAGCCTTTATATCAGGCTGGATATCGCGTTACAGAGTTCCCACTACCACCACCACTGATCGTGACGTACAGTTTGAATCCCACCTCTTCCAGGAACTCTCTAGGATGCTGGGCATCCAACATATTCGCACTACAAGCTATCACCCTGCTTCTAACGAGATGATTGAACGCTTCCATCGCCAATTGAAACCAGCATTACGTGCTTACCCTGACCAACAGCGATGGAGCGAATATGTCCTTCTTGGCTGTCGGGTTTCTATCAAAGAGGACCTGGGATACTCTTCAGCCGAACTTGTATATGGAGTACCTATCGTTGCCTGGCCAAATGTTGAGCCCGATAGAGTTAACAATAAACCATTCAGCTCTGTATGTAAACAGACTGTGAGCTTATTTTAGTAAGCTCCCACCGATGCACACTAGGGAACAGACCATTAGATCTTCAGTCCCAAAGGACATTTCGTCTTGGACTCACGTTTTTCTTAGAAAGGACGCCGTGAAAGCCCCCCTAACTTCACCTTATACTGGCTCTTATCGCATGCTTTCACGTACCGATAAACTCTTTACTTTAGATATCAGTGGTAAAAGAGAAACTGTTTCTTTTGATAGAGTAAAAAAAGCATTTCTTGACACAAAAACACACGAGCAACACATTCCCTCTACTTTCACACAGCATCAAAATATGCATACACCTGAAGTAAATGCTCCAAATGAAGACAATCATGTCACCACTACACGTAGTAGTTGGCGGGTACATTGGCCGAAGAGACTGTGTAAAACTTTGTATTTCTGTTAAGAAAATTTTTTTTTCTTGTTTTCCCTTATTTCAAAAAAAAAATCTACCACAAGAAGTTGCAAATATCCCCCAACTTTTCACACAAAAGTAAAAACATTTTTTTTTCTTTCTCTTAAAAATAAATAAAGAAACGACATTTTCATTTGTTCGCTATTTGTTATGCTATCTTTTTCTCTGTCGGCTTTCAGCCTAAGCAGGGGGTTATGTAGCAGAAACAAATGGGACTTTTTTCTTCCTCGAATCAATGCTTCTCCCCTGTGCTATTCGGCCACATCTTGACCAGTCAGGGGTACGGCGTATTGATACTTCCTATCCCCAAAGGAAATCGGCCAGCATCCGGTTTGAAGAAGAACAACTCATTCTTACACAGAGAGACACCAAACGGAACGGACCTCCTTTTCCTCTCTCTCTCTCTCTCTCTCTCTCTCTCTCTCTCTCTCTCTCTCTCTCTCTCTCTCCACCTCGGTGTTATCTCTACGGTATCGACGATTCCACTGGAATAACTACCGCGATAATAACAGGCGCCGGGGTCCAGCTTCTTACAAGGAAAATACCACATTCTCCTCAATAAACCTTTTCTGTGTTACATTTAATGAAGTTGTTGCGTTCGTCATTTCAGAATCTTGTATTGAATTATTTATTTTATTAGGATGTGCCCTAAAAGCATTACAAACCCTAAAGATCATTCGATCGTGATAGTATAGAGAGATGCACGCAGAACATGTAAGTTTGGTGGTATATACAAGTTGAATGTTTTGAGGGTTAGTAGATGTAGGGAGATTGAGGTGGTAGGTTTAGTTAACAGGGGAAGGCTACGGAAAACATGGAAGGACCTAGTAAAAATGGACCTCACAATGCAATATGAAGTGGAATAAGTACAAAGAAGGTGCTGCTAAGTCTACTGCAAAACAGGCAGACTCTCTTTACCAGGTTAGAAAGTTTTCACATCAGCCAGTATCTTACATCTCTATAAAGCCTCCATTCATTGATGTATGTTGTCTTGAGGCGGCAGTCACCCCCAGATTGGTTAAGTCAGATACTTCCAATGAATTGTACAGCATTGACACACCGGTTCTCATTAGATCACCGAAGTTAAGCAATGTTGAACCTGGACAGTACCAGATGGGTAACTAATTTAGGAATTCCAGGCGCTGTGTATATAAACAAAGGACGTCGACACTTCCCTGCAAGAATTGCAAAAACCTAACCTCATCATCTTTTTTTTTTTTTTTTTTTTAATTTTCTTCCTTTGAAGATTGTAACGCTGGGTATGGGGCAGCCAAACCACCTGCCAATATTGTCCTGCTTTTTATTGAAACAAACTGAGAGCTCTTTTTAGTATCCTCGTTGTTCCCTTAAGTGTAATTGCCTGGATCTCTTTTGCACTTGGTTCACCAGGAATATTAGTTACGTAGGACTTGGGGGATATACATGCAAGTGGAGACGGCTTGTGAATTTCATACTTCTATGGAACTTCTTCCTTTGCAGGAAGCCAGTTAAACTTGCATAGGGTTAGTACCATTTCCATTTTTTTTTCCAATTAATTCACTGCATCTTCCACAAAAGCTGATCAAGCTCGGCGATCCATCAGCAAAGCTGACACTATCGACAGCCAGTCACAGTTGCAACGGCTAACATCACTGCTTTTTCCAATAATTTCTGTAATAAATGTTCGAAATTTGGTCGAAAAATGAGTAAGCGGTAAAGCTTTAAAGCAGTTCTAAATGACTAAAACTGCCACTTAACCATATATTCAAACACGGTAGTGTTTGAATATATGGTTAATACACTTAACACATACATGGTTAATACACTTAACATTACCGTGTTTGAATGATAATTTCCTGTCCTCCCTCTTTATCTCTCTACTTCCCTCTCTATCCATCTTTCCTTTTCTTTCCATCTCTCCTTGCCGGTTTTCTATCGCCCTTTTCTATTCTCGTTGTGGTTTCTCTATCATTGTGTCGTTTATCAATATTCCCCTCCCCCCCTCTCTCTCTCTCTCTCTCTCTCTCTCTCTCTCTCTCTCCTACACACACACACACACACACACACACACACACACACACTAACACTATATCTTTCCATCTTTCTCTTATTGTCTATAAATCCTCGCTCTCTTTTTTTCTCTCTCCCCATCGTCTCCCTCTCTCCCCTTCCATGTTTATCTATCTTCTTTAACGCCCTTTCTTTTTCTTTCTCTTTGTGGTTTCTCTATCTTTGTGTCCGTTTATCAACCTCCCCCCCCTCTCTCTCTCTCTCTCTCTCTCTCTCTCTCTCTCTCCATCTATCTCCTTCCCTCTCTGTCCATCTTTCCTTCCCTTTCTATCTCTCTCTGTCGTTTTCCATCGCTCCTTTCTCTTCTCGCTATGGTTTCTCTATCATTGTGCCGTTTATCAAATCCCCCCGTCTCTCTCTCTCTCTCTCTCTCTCTCTCTCTATCACACACACACACACACACACACACACACTAATCTCTATAATTCCCTCTTACTTTGTCTTATTCTCTATAATTTTCCTTCTCGATTTTTGTTCCTCCCCTTCCCCCATCTCTCACCTACACTCTTTATCCATCTTTCCTTCCCTCTCTATCTCACTTTGTTAATTTTCTATCGCACTTTTCCCTTCTCTCTGTGGTTTTTCTGCCTTTGTATTATTTACCACTCACTCTCCCTCTTTCTCTTTCTCTCAATCTCTCACACATACTTGAACACTTTATCTTTCTCTTTCTATCGTTTTTGTTTTATTCTCTATAATTCTCCCCTCTCTCTTTATTTTCCCTTCCTTTCCACCTCTCTCATCTATCTATCTATCTATCTATCTATCTATCTATCTACCTGTTCGCTTTTCTATCACCCTTTTTCTTTTCTCTCTGCGGTTTCTTTATCTTTTTGTCTTTGTGTTGCTTATCAATATCTCTCTCCTTTTCTCTCTCTCTCTCTCTCTTCATCTCTCTCTTTCTCTTTTTCTCCCTTTCTGTCTCTTTCTCTCTCCATCTCTCTCCATCTCTATCTATTTATTTCTATGTATTTATCTCTCTCTCCATCTCTATTTATCTCTATCTATTTATCTCTCTCCGTCTCTTTCCATCTCTCTCTCTCTCTCGCCATCTCTTTCTTTCTCTTTTTTTCCATTTCTGTCTCTTTCTCTCTCCATCTCTCTCCATCTCTATCTATTTATCTCTATGTATTTATCTCTCTTTCCATCTCTATTTATCTCTATCTATTTATATCTCTCCATCTCTTTCCACCTCTCTCTCTCTCTCTCTCTCTCTCTCTCTCTTCCTAGGATGTATGCACATCATACATAACGTATTTACCATTTTGTTTCCTATTTTCTGTTTATTTAAATAAAAATCTCCATTGATGCAATTATCATAAAGTTAAACATCTTCGCTTCGCAAAACAAACAAATCCTCATCCATAAATAGCAAAAAAAAAAAAAAAAAAGAAGCAGCAATTTCGCTTAATTCACTTACCTTTAACATTTTAGGCATTTTAAAATTGCATCCTAATACGAAAAAGAGTTCTAATTTGGGTGCACAATTAGCAAGGAATAGAAGATGTATCGCTTAATTGATACAAACAAGATTATGATTTGCTAAATATTTGAAAAAAAAAAAAATAACATCTGTGCATATTTCAGTGTATTACTTCTGGGCGTAAATAAATCCTGTTAGGATAAAAGAAATTTAGCTTTATACGATGTGCCTTAAATAAGTTTCCATTTAAAATTTTCGTAGACTTTTGAAAGTTCAATATGCTATTGCTATATATCTTATCATTTGATTTCCCAATTTTTATACTTTCAGGTTAAAATGAACAGCTACAGCAGGAATTGGAATAAACCCTACTAAAGCCTGATTGTCATAGCTGGTGAATTTTAAAAAAATGCAATGGGGACATGTTAGAAGAATTTCAAAAGTAAAAAAAAATGACGTAAGTGCCATCAGCTAGAATCGAAACCAAAACATTTAGCTCTCCAACCTTATGACCTAAATGATCCATACGTATACAAAACCCGCAAAAATTCACGTTGTTTAACCTAGATCTTTATTACATTAACGCACGCGCAGAAAAAAAAATCGGGTATCGCCAGGCCAATATCGGTGTTCCTTCATTCAATTTTGACTCCTTAACAGCTGTTTTATCGGAAACAAACGAAACCGGAAGTTTGCTACAGGTCCAAATACTCTATATATCAAATTTCAACTCTGTAGAACAAATAATCAAAGATGAGTTTTCGCACACCCACAGAAAAGGTAATTTATATATATATATATATATATATATATATATATATATATATATATATATATATCATATTTCGTTTTATTGCGTTTTATTATGCATGCCTGTATATATATGTGTGTGTGTGTGTGTGTGTGTGTGTGTGTGTGTGTGTGTGTGTGTGTGTGTGTGTGTGTGTGTGCTTCAACACACAATTCTGTCTGCCATATGTGTGGCGGACTGTGCAAATCAAATGCTGGCTTGAAAAGTCATCATCAGGGCCACGGTCGTGCTTTGGGTGTCGCAGACGATTAACCAGAAAACTATGATGAGGTTGGTGGGGAGCATTGGGATGGCTAACGTCTGTAAAGCTGAAGCAATTTCCGTGTGTGTGTGTGTGTGTGTGTGTGTGTGTGTGTGTGTGTGTGTGTGTGTGTGTGTGTGTTAGAAAATATGTTTATTCAATTATATTTCACTATTTATTTATCTTTCAATTTATGAAGCTCGATGTAATTACAAGTAAATGACAAAAGTCTATATTCCAAATTTCAAAATTTTGACCATCTTACTTTTTATTCCTTTAAGTAAGTTGAAGATGACGTAATAAAATGAGAAAAAAAAAACAACACTGCAGCTTCCCTCCCAATTTTCGGATTTAATAATCATGCCCATATAACCATACCCTTTATTTTCTTTTAAAATTGTTTAGTGCTTTTTTTACTGATGACTTAAGGGCGAAATAAATTCATTGATTGATACAATAATTAAATGAATGATTTTGCCCAACGAAACAGGCGCTGTCAAGAATTGTGCATGTCAATTACTTAAAGGAATATACGCGGAGATGATCAAAATCTCGAAATTTAGAATATAGACTTTTGTCATTTATTTTTTTACTAGTCTAGGGCCCGGCGTTGCCCGGGTGTTTGTAGATGTGTATTGAGCAAAAAAAAGAAAAAGGTGATAGTAGGCAGGCAGGCTCAAACCCGCAAAGAACGTGAAAAAAAACGTGACGTCCTTGGTGTTGGGGGTCATTGCCAAACCAAAAGTGACATAGGTTTAAAGTAAGGCTAGTCAATCGAAAAGAGGGTGATGATTTTCGAAAATATCAGCGAAAAAAGTGATATTCCCTGAAGAAAAGTGGCATGTTGAGGGTAACGGAATTAATGCTTTTAACCAATTTTTCGATGTTTGTCGTCCGAAGGGTCGAGCTTCAAAACGATACCGATCTCGTGAAAATCCGTCGCCTCTGTTGAAAGTTTTAGGCAGGCATACATACATACATACATACATACATGATGATTGCAATGTCTTGTGAGACGGGTGCCACTCCCTCAGAAATTTAAAATCCATGAGCCCAAATGTCTGAGGGAGTATCTATACAAATATGATGTTACAGAGTCTTAGCTTTGTACGACAGCTAAGTCTCTCTCTCGGTTCAAAATGTTGAGATCCAGCAACAAGCAAGAACAAGATAGCCAGCAACAACTTAAACTGCAGACCAGCTTAATGCGGGTACTGGTCTCTCGCTTTATGGTTTTTTAAATCAGATATTTGCTTCTCCTAGAAAGGTTGCCTTCACCACGGCTTACGGGAGCCCTCTCTACCCCAAGAGATACATACATACATACATACATACATACATACATACATACATACATACATTTAAACAGACAGGTGAGATTTATATTATAGAAGATGGGCAACATATTTATTGAGTAGCGGGAATGATTCCTGTTTGCTTCTCTTGCAACCGTTTATGTTTTTAGATTTCCTAAAGAGAAATGTGTCTCCAAAAACAACTCGTACATCGACATAACTCGAACCAGTATATCTCACCGGCTTACATGTTATCTGTCTGGCTCTCACAGCTCTATCTACCAACACCTTGTAGCATATAACACCCCGAAAAACGAATTTAGAAACATATTAATAAAAAAATAAAAAAAAACACCGTCATTTTAGCCGTTTCACATTGTATGCTGCGCCTCCCAATCATGGAAGTCCTACTCATTCGCATAAACAAACCGACCATCAATCAGGCTCAATATGATGGAGGGGTGCACGCTTGTGTGCTTTTAATGATTGTAAACGATTTCAATGGTCTTTTAAAATAAAGTCACGAAGCTCAATCATTAAATGTATCACTCGCTTGAAGACGACTCATGGAAGTTGAAAATGTTCGCAACTATGGAAAGTTTCTTTTTACACTCGGACAGAACGTTCGAACATTTAACCCCCCCCCCCGCAAAAAAAAAACGGATCGCAAGAGAAACAGACAGGAATTATCCCTGCTGTTCAATGAAACTTGCATGCACACACACACATACATATATATATATATATATATATATATATATATATATATATGCATATATATATACATACATATATATACATATATATATATACATACATATATGTATATATATATATATATATATATATATAACTACTTCATTTACTCACAGAAAATTAATATACAAAAGCATAAATTTATGCGTAAACTTTAAGTATTTACTTCAAAAGTGCTCAATAAGCCTGACGAATCCTACAGTGGATGAAACGCGGAATATTCAGTGTAGCTTAATTGCCATATATATTTTATAAATTACTAACTAGCTCTACCTACGTATTGAGCACACACACACACACACACACACACACACACACACACACACACATATATATATATATATATATATATATATATATATATATATATATATATATATATATATAAAATAAAAATTAAATTTACCAAAATGATCCAAGAGTGGATGAAACGCATATTCTGCATATTCTGCGTTTCATCCACTGTAGGATTCGTCAGGCATGCCTGACGAATCCTACAGTGGATGAAACGCGGAATATTCAGTGTAGCTTAATCGCCATATATATTTTATAAATTACTAACTAGCTCTACCTACGTATTGAGCACACACACACACACACACACACACACACACATATATATATATATATATATATATATATATATATATATATATATATATATATATATATATATATATATATATATATATATATATATATGTCAATATTCTTTATTTACTTATATTTCCTTTATATATCATTTATGAACCCGAGATTTCCACGAAGTTATTCAGGTGTATCCGGCGAGCCTTATAAAAAAAACACAAATTTTTACAACCTCTCCTTCCCATGGCGACAACCATTAAAATTCATAAAGTTGGGAAATAATGTCTTAATATTCAGAAAACTACTTTTCGACGCCTCCGGTTCTTCCCATCATCCGCCGGTCGCACCCTAGTAACTTCGAGGAATTCATGGGCTCCTAAATGCAAAAGTACTTTTTTTCTTTTTTCTTTTTTTTATTTCCTTTCTTATAAAATAGTTTCCCTTTTCTTTTTCGTTCCACTCTCTTCTTCCTTCTCCTTTTCTTTCTTTCTTTTTTTTCTTTCTCTACTTTATTTTTCTATTTTTTTCTTTTGCAACCTTCTCCTTCGTTAAAGCCGTAAGCTTCTTCGTACTTATTTCCCCTTTCTCCTTTATCCTTTATTTCATTTCTTTCCTTTCTCTTTTTATTTCTCCCTCTTAGTGTTTTAAATTCTTTTTTAATTGTTTTCCAGCAATGCTTCAATCAAACTACCTTTTATATATATATATATATATTATTTGTTTTACATAAGCATTAATATAATATATATTAATATATAATAATATATATATATATATTATTTGTTTTACATAAGCATTAATATAATATAACTAGGTAATAAGCTACACATTCATGAGCACGTTTCAAAATGGACTAAGCTTTTGTATAAGCAACATCGCCTGAGGGGTATTTAGATACTAGTAACTGGCTCACCGCAACATGCTCATGAATGTGGAGCGACACATGTAAAACAAATAAAGTGTATACTCTGCTCTCCTTCGGTATTGAGCACTTTTGTATTAACATCGTTAAACTTCGTTGGCTACTTTATTTCTGGAAATATATATATATATATATATATATATATATATATATATATATATATATATATATATATATATATACTCGGGTTTTTTATATTCAAAAGAAATGGACTAATGAATTCAACGAGGTTGTTAGATAGTGCTCAATAAAAAGAGAGCTGATAATACTTGTTTATTGTTATATAAACATGCTCACATCCCGCTGCTACAAATAGCCACTAGCGGGATGTGAGCATGCATGTTTATATAACAATAAACAAGTATATATATATTACATTTTCATCCCAAACAAGGTACATTGCCACTTTAGTGCAAGGGGCTACTATCAAGCTACTGGGATAATATGTAGAGAGTTGGGCAGCAGGATGTCGGTTCACGTTACACTTGAATTTCTGCATGTCAGTACAGTTGGGGAAGCAGGACCCGGAAGGGAATTCCAAAGTCTAGCGGTTCTGGGGAAGGAACTACTGTGTAGGGGTGGGATTGAGCTGCTTGTCGGGTCTGTCGAGGGTATTTACCTCGTGGGGGCACAAGTGTTTGCAGTTCGTCAGAGCATTCACCATTAAAATACTTGTAGAAAAGGCAGAGGGATACAACATTTCGTCGGTGGGACAGAGGCTGAAGCTTAGATGACAGTGCAGGACTGCAGGACCTATCGAGTTAGAGACTCTCTTTCGAACCTTTTGGATATATATATATATATATATATATATATATATATATATATATATATATGTGTGTGTGTGTGTGTGTGTGTGTGTGTGTGTGTGTGCGCGCGCGCGTGTGTGCGTGTGCGCGCGCGCGTTCATTTTCTTCTTTCGCTAAATAATAACATTTTACCTCAACCGATCAACTGATATTAAATATCGGTGTGGTGTTGGCTACACACAAAGATGCTGAATGGTGACCTCTACCAATGCCATGGACTGTACCACAGGATTCATAATAAGAAAAATCTTATCTCAAATCTGAGAAACTATACATTTCGCGTAAACAATCGGAATAGCGATAAATAAACCAGTCGAATAACTTACGACAGAAAGCTAAGAGAAAAAAAAAACTGATTCGTGAGAAAAAATCTTTAAAACGAGCAAATGTGACAGCTTTACCGTTTCAGACGAATTTTCGACATTAAATGCCAAATTAAACATCGTTCATATCGTGACTGAAAATGATAAATTGCCGCGGTTTGTTTTTGTTTGTTTATTTTTTGTTTGTTTTTGCTTGTTTTGCTGCTATTTGTTTTGCTTTTAAACACACACTAGCAAAAGAGTCATCGAAAAACATTCATAGGAATCTTTATACGTTTGTGGGCGCTTCTACACTATTAGATTAAAAAAAAACAATAGTTTCTACTGATTTTTTTTTTTTTTTTTGTTAATTCTAATAAATTACAATGTTAGCCTCCAAATTATGCAGTCGAAATTACCTGAATATTACTGAATTATTTTTTTTTTAATTTTTAAGATGAAAAATTGCGGCTATCTTGTTTTTATAAAACGAAACGAAACGGAAAATTACCCCCCCCCCCTGTTGAACTCTCTTGTGTCTTACATATGTAAATACGATTGTTTTCTTCAAATTCTATTTTCTATTTTCTTTAATAAATAATTTTCTACCTTATCGATTTTCGTAATTTTTGGATATAATCATCTTAAAAATACGATGAATACGTAGATACCATTGTTTTCATGTGAAATTCAGTTTTACGATTTCTGAAATTTTGTTCTGATAGTGTAGAAGCGCCCGTTTGTGTAATTCGTATTAAATATATTTGAACCGTATAAGCATTGATTTAATTAACCGTTTATATACCTATTCCAATGACTTTTATTCACTGCATATGAAGGTTATTGCTTGGATTCCAAACGAAAAAAAAAAATTATTGTTGTTTCTATATCGAATGAATTAAACTCCAAAATAGAAATATTGAATTTCAAGTAAAAAATAAAATGGTGCCAGTGTACTTTTCATGTCGCAAACAGTAACACAAAGATTACGGAAAATGATTAGGAAAATAAGTATTAATGAAAAACAGTTTTCGATGGGGAAAAATTTGTCTGACATTTTGAATTACGTTCGTTACTTGACGTTAACAACAGAATTTAATTATCTCCCTTGTCGACTTATCTCCCTTTTTTTAGTAAGCATATAGTCATTTAACTATTTCATAAATTTTTTTTTTTTTCATGAATCTCAAATCTAAAAAAAAAACTATACATTTCACGTTAAAATGCATTATGGCAGGCACGACTAAAAATGGAAGGGAAACCAAGTTCTCGTTTTTTTTTGTTTATTTTTTAAACAAATTAAAATCAGTACTTGTACAGTTTAACCAAGACATTAAAAAATGAAAATATCGAGAAAAAAAAAAAAAAAAGGTTATATTGTACGCATTCGTTTTGGACTGAAGATCTCCTAAAAAATTTTCACTTAATTTGATCGAGCAGTTTTTTGGGGTTTTTTTTTTATTTAAAGCCGAAAAGTACTTTTTATGACAGCACGTTGAAGGTAGCCATCTTTGAAATTTTTTAACACGCCACGGGGAGATAACTCAGTTTAAAGCACCGACACTCCCTCCTCATCTTTAATACTAGCTTTTCTTCCTATAAATTGAACTTTTTGCTCGGTATCATAATAAATTGTTTTTTCTCTGTAAAAAAAAAAAAAAAACTACTTGATGAAATTTCGGTGAACTTCATTCCATAACGGATACGTACGATATACACTTTTTATTTTATATTTTCATTTTTAATGCCTTGATTAAATTGTACAAGTACTATAAAATCCATTAAAATCAATTATTCTAGAGCAACTTTTTTTTTCCAGAAAAATAAAAGTCTGGATTTTATGATATGAAAAGCAGAATAATATCAAACTTTTCTATTATTTTTAATAGATTTCTAAATTTTAAAATTTTTTTTAAAAAATTAAAAAAATTCACGCTATTTTTGTCTCGCTTGATAAAACATAATTTTTTTAAAAGGTTTTTGGATCAATTATTATTGTTTATTTTTTATTTTCTTGTCAAAATAGGATTACGGATTTAGAATATGCAAATATATATATATATATATATATATATATATATATATATATATATATATATATATATATATATATATATATGGTTGTTGCCTACATACCACCGAAGTTAAGCAATAATGAGGCTAGCCAATACCAGATAGGTAACCATTTGGAGAATACTAGACGCTGTATGTGTTGGACACAACTCCTGCATCTAATATCACGCTTGCTCGTCTTGACCTTTTCTTATCATCAGGAACAAGTGTTTCTTGGCGAGAGTGTGGTAGATGCAAGTCCCCCACACTTAAAACTAATTCAAGCGCAGTTACAACAAAAAGGGAAAGGATGAGATAATAACGCTTTGTAAATACGAACAACTACTTGTAGGGCTTATGGTCTACCATAGGTGAGGTTATATCACGTAACGACAAACTGTCGAAAGAAATTATCGTATTTTTAGCAAAATGCGCAATTGTTTATCGATTTTTTTTTCTTTTTTAGTATCGATTCTTCGAAAGATTTCCTATGTAATGGTATATTAGCAATATTGAGCTAACTAAAAGAAAATTATTTATTTATTTTTCAAAGATTTAAAATAGTGTTTTTCGTAAAAATAATGAATATATGTGTGTGTGCGTGTGTGCGTGTGTGTGTGTGTGTGTGTGTGTGTGTGTGTGTGTGTGTGTGTGTGTGTGTGTGTGTGTGTGTGTGTGTGTGTGTGTGTGTGTGTGCTAATCTTAAAAAATAATTCACATATTCAACGAATTTCACACTTCAAAATACAAAAGATGAAAAATTAAGCACATTCAAAATTCGGATTTTCAACCTTAAAATCTGATCCATGCACAGTTGATTTTTGTCCACAATCCAACAATAAAATATATTTTGTTCAGTTCTGGCTGATTATTTTAAGCATATTTTTAATCAAAAATAAAGAAGGGGGTTTGTAGGCTATATATATATATATATATATATATATATATATATATATATATATATATATATATATATATATATATATATATATATATATAATCAGCGTACAGAAAATGGACTCTGATTTATGAAAGTATGATAGGTTATGAAAAGGAAGGGTTATAAATTTGGGTTGAATTTGGGAGTATCAAAACCAAAGCAAAATATGACGAAAGTAAAAATAAAATAGATAAACCCCATAATTTATTATACCATACCTGTTCACACTGAAACACTTATCACAATATTCTGTGGATCTATATTAAAACATCTTGTTAAACTTTGTGACATATTTACATTCTATGGAGGTCAGGTGCGAACGAACACCCCATAATTTTATTATACCATATTTCTTCAAACTGAAGCATAATTATTAAAGTATACTTACGCAGACAGATATGAAAAATCTTTATTAAAGTTTGTGCCTATTTCCATTCTATGGAGGCCAAGCGCGAACGCACACCCCACAGTTTTATTATACCAACCTTATTTAACTTAAAACATACTTATCAAAGTTTTTTTTTTTAATTTTTATATTTTTTATTTCCATACTTTGTGGACCAGGCGCGAACGCAGACCCCACAATTTTAATAAACCATAAATAGGATAGGATTTTGTTTTTTGTTTTTTATAAAGGAGTCACCACTTATCAAGGCCAGGAGGCCACTCGAGGATAAGGGTTAATGAGTGTACAGTGGTTGAGGAGCTTGAATGATGAACTGTCAGCTTTGAATGTTATTATCCATGGCGATCGTTGGCTGGAAAAGTTTTCCTTGTAATCCTTGAATGAAATGAGTTTTGTGTTAGTAGCATTTAATGTTACAATCT
This sequence comes from Euprymna scolopes, assembly GCF_053919585.1. NCBI lineage: Eukaryota > Metazoa > Mollusca > Cephalopoda > Sepiida > Sepiolidae > Euprymna > Euprymna scolopes. The sequence goes on along the minus strand of NC_136513.1, from coordinate 80,254,326 downwards.
ATTCATATATATCTAATTCTATTCTGATTTGGCCTATCAGAAACAATCTCTAATACGAGCAGGGATAGGACCAAGAGATTATAAAAGGGAGCGCCTACAACTATCTGTCATCTTTTAGTCATGAGACAGCCTGTGCAACCACAAAACTTTAATCTTAGCTTGTAAACGCCTTGCATTTAGCAAGAGTTTTTACAACAAGACTCCCGTATCGAATATATCGACCAACCGCGCGCACGTTGATGTATATTATTGGAACATATACACATATACACACAAACACGCACACATAATTATGAACATACTTTATGTATTTGTTCAAATTGATGTTACTTCTGAATGTTTTATTGGGAGGTTTGAGCGGTGAACTCTCAGCTAGAGTATTAATGCATCAAAATGCCTTGCATCCAAATTCCAACTATTCCAGTGGGATGCGAGGCAGTCGACAAGGGAGTTTTATCCTCGGGCATCCCAAAATCAACAGAGATTAGACCATTTCTGTGATGACCTAATCCCTGTTGATTTTGTTTAGTTCTGTGCAGTTCTAGGAGGCCCAACTTCCCTCTTTGAGAGGGAGTTAGTTTATTGCTAATCGTCTGAGGCGCCCTTACTGGGGAATCATCAGGCACTTTTTGCAGGTCAGAGTGTGCCCATCTTCGGGAAGGAGTGAGGGGGGGGGGCTGACTTCAATCTCAATCCCACTTTCCGTCCCTTGTGCATAAGTTCTTGCAGTGGAAGAGAACTGCATAACGTATCAGTGGCCTATGCTATTGTTTGTTGTTTGATTGGTTAGACAGTTGAGCACTGACGACTACATTTATCATTTTATTTTTACTTCGTGTAAGTATGATTTTAGCAGTGTTTACCTGCGAACAACCAAAACTTGAGTAATAATTTCTCTCCCTCACACACACACACACACACACACACACACACACACTCTCTCTCTCTCTCTCTCTCTCTCTCTCTCTCCCTCTCATATACAAAAACACACTCTCTCGCATATACAAAAACACGCTCTCTCTATCTATCTCTCACTCACACTCTTTCTCTCTCTCTCTCTTAATAACATCTACATGCACACACACACACACATACACACACATTCTCTCCTTCTCTTCATGATTTATGTTTAAAATTTTCTCACTCACTCACTCTCTCTCTCTCTTTCTCTCACACACACATACACACGCACACACACACACACACACGCTCTCTCTCTCTTTCTCCCTCATGATTTATGTTTAAAATTTATAAAATTATCGCCATGAAAGATTTATAAGCCATTTTACATCAAATAAATTTTTAAGAGAAATTAAAACATTGCCTTAACTAAATTAGGTCTGGTTTGGTTGTTTTATTTTGTGGTATATCAGCCCGGCGCTTCTACACTATCAGAACGAAATTTCAGAAATCGTAAAACTGAATTTCACATGAAAACAATGGTATCTACGTATTCCTCGTATTTTTAAGATGATTTTATCCCAAAATTACGAAAATCGATAAGGTAGAAAATTATAGGCTACGAAGTCTATTTTGAGCTCTGTCAAGGTATGATGAGGTGCTTCTAGCAGCTCCTGTCCAGATGTAGCAACAGTACTCCATCCTTGGACATACTAGGCTCCTATACCAGTAAAGAATAGCATCGGTAGTGACATATCTAATTGAGCGGTAGAATGATCCCACCATTTTTCCAGCGACATTGGCAACGGATTTGATGTACATGTTCCATGTATGTGTTCCATAGCTGCATAAAGATATGCAAATAACCAAGCTGGCTGCATGAAGTGACATCATAGAAAAGGTAAAATGGCACAGGTGTTCAGAGAAGTGAGGTTCAAGGCGCCATGAGAGACGCTGGTGTTCGAGATAGAAGCAGTATTTAGGGAAGCACGTGTTCGAGACGTGTTCGAAGAAAGAGAGGTATTCAAGACATGTTCAGAGAAAGAGAGGTGTTCGTGACGAGTGTTTGGACAAACATGTGTTCAAAAGATGTGTGTGACGTCACAGAAGAGACGAAAAGTCATATGCTGCCGGAAAAGGAGAAATTAAAAGATAAAAAAATGTGTTGTTGGAAATACCAGATATAAAGGTTTTTGTTAAAAAAAAAGAGAGAGCGAGTTAA